>NC_051179.1:20224400-20355576 GCF_013339695.2 Rhipicephalus sanguineus
TTCAAGTGCGCGTACAATTTATAGTGCAGGTCGCAGTTTCTACCACCCAGAAAATATGTTCGTGTGCTCCTCCGACCAGGAAGAGCAGCTGTGTGGGCTGCCGCGACGACCGGTATGGAATGATCGAGTGCCCTGCAGGTGAATTTTACACGAGGGATTATTCAATAAAAGTAAGCCGATGCGCGTGCTTTCGTAGAGTATTCAGGAATCTTCTTAACCTGTGAGCAAACTCGCCAGAATCTTGAACAGCCTTCCTCCCATGGTGATCGATCTCAACGGGCGGTTCTATTCCGCCCTCCCCCCCCCCCCCCCTCATCTTTCCTGTATGAATTCAGTTTTCGCACAAGGTCTGTCCCAGATTACAGTCGGGCTTTTCGTGATTAATCAAGTTTCCTCCTGGCTGTTTATCGCACAAAATTTTCAATTTCTCCACTGAAAGGTCACAGTGGCTCGTCTCGGCTTCGGACGATCGTTGCCGCTGCCTAATCACTTCATCTAAATATTTTTCTTAATATCTGTGGTCGAACTAAGCCAACGTGTTGATTACAAAGTCGAAAGCACTTGCCTGTATAAAGGTAGAACCGTTTAAGCCGGTCTATCTGGCACAACACCGTTCGCAAGATAAGCTTTCTTGTTTGGAAAGTTTCTGCAGTGATTAGCAAACTAGATCAAGTTTTATATTCAAAACCGAGGCGTTGTATTCGTTTAGAGAATAAAGTATACCGAGTGTTCGGAGGGCAAACAAAACATTCTTTACACTAGCGCGGAAGTTAATATTCCCAGACATGACTACCTCACCACTCGCCAAGTTTTACGCATTTCGAGCCTTTTACGATAAAACCCTTATGTGGTAGATAAGTGGACACATCACATAGGAGCCACGTTCTCAGTATAGCGTTCTGTGCTCTGCTGTTCTGTGCCGTGCTGTTCTTTTATATTGATTTTTGGGCTTTAACGTCCCAAAACTGTGTTCTGTTATGCATAGGTTTCCGTGAAGTGGTTGAGGTAACGAGCACCTCTGCTACTCTATTTCTCTATAGGCTCTGCAGCAGAAGAGAAAAAGAGAAGAAAAGATGACGGGACAATAAATAAATAAATAAATAAATATTAAAACAAAACACATATACAAAAGAACGAAAGTTCACTGATGAATGTCAGTGCAGTACTTCTCTCGCCTGCTTGTTCTGTCTGCACATACTGATGCTTTCTTCTTTTAATCTTTTTTTCTTATGTTTTTCCTGTTTCCAAAACGAAAAGAAATGTGTTCTGTCTTTCCTTCTGTGCCCCTTTCTTTCATCGTGGTGCTCCGAGACTTCAATGACGCCACTCGCTCGCATATTGTCCGATGCTTCCCTTCCATGACACAGTACACAGGAGCTGACCGTATGTCTGTTTCGGAACACGTAGAACATATTATTGCAAACGGGTTTCGCGGAAACTCGCAAGGTGGCGGAAGGATTAACAAGGGGAAATTGGCAACCACCCGTTCGTAGCACGAAGTCGCAAGGAAATCCATACGGATTTCCCAGAAAGAAAGCTTCTTAGCTTCCGAAAAATTTGATTTGGTACCGAGTGTCCCAGAAGTTCTATTCTACTAGAGACTTTTAGTGTCGTAGAAGGTCTAGTTCTAGAGAAATTTGTCTCCGGACCAGGACGAATTTTTCGGCAACTAAGAAGCTTCCTTTCTGAGAAGCCCGTATGGATTTCCTTGTGACCTCGTGCTACGAACGGGTTGTTGTCAATATTCCTTTCTTAACAATGAACAGATATCAGGGCTTTCATGTACGTAGGCGAGATGGGGGTGCAGACGTCTTTGACCCCGCCCCCGCCCCCATCCACCACCACCCCAAAGTTTTCGCACGTGGCGTTGTGACACGCGCCATGGAATATACGTAGTCTCGATTGGGACCCCGACAACCTCCCGGTCGCGCTGGAAGGTGCTGCCTTTGTGAACTGCGGGACGGCTGCTCCCGTCTGTACGGAAGGACTCCCCGCAGATCACGGAAGGGACCTCTTGTATACAGAGCAGGAAAGTTACACCTCGTATGTTGAACGAAAGAAGGGGAATCTTTTTCGAGGGGCTCGTTTCTTTGTTACACACAAACCAAATTAATCCGACAGACAATTAAGCCAGGAAAAGCATAGGGGGCAGTTAATTGTTATCTTTAACTGGAGTGCAGTAATAACTACGTCAATTGAAAATGAATAAAATTCAATTTACGTCGTTATTACTACGCTACAAATAAAGACAACAATTAATGGTCTTTATGCTTTCCCTGGCCTAATAGACCCTTTTCGTAATCCACAAGTGCGCTTCCCTGCGCTGCATATTCGCTCAACTAATGGCGGTACCTTTCGTGCTTCAAGTGGAAACGAGGTTTTAGATACACGTGCTGGGGCTTGTCTATTATGCGTGTTTATACCAAAAGAGCTGAGACGACATTTTCGGCGTCATAGCGCAAGCAAACTGCGCTTGAACAAGCTGTTTGCCGAAGTGACTAGCCGCCATTGGGCTAACTGCATCGCAGGAAATCTAGCTTTACAATTATGAAAAAGGTCTAGTTGGATCAACTTGGTTGTGTCTAACCTCGTATGTTGCATGCATGAGAGAGCGCGAGCAGTGGCAGTTCACCTCTGCTGTACGCCTAACGTTGTTTCCCCGTTAGTGGAAACTTAAGCTCGCGGACTTACAGCAGGTTGACATGGTGAGACGATAAAAGATTCACTGCGTTTCCTACCTTTTATCGTGTCAATCTCGTTCATTTTGCATGCGGCTATGGTTTATAGGTTGCGAGGACGAAGGATATCTCGGTGTGGCGAAACGTGGCGGCTCTGATAAGGCCTAACAAGAAAGAGGGTTGTTGTTGTTGTTGTTGTTGTTGTTGTTGTTGTTGTTGTTGTTGTTGTTGTTGTTGTTGTTGTCGTCGTCGTTGTTGTTGTTGTTGTTGTTGTTGTTGTCAGCCACTTTTGCCCCCTCAGACCTTCATCGAAAAAAATCGGGTCCTACCATTCCTTTTTCAGCAGAACAAAACACATAAATTTCTGATCTGAACTGCTCAAAAGCCAAAGCTACGATTTAATACATTTAAATCGATTCCGCGTCTACTACAACAGACTCTGGATTCCTAAACACAAACTGGTAGTGATTCATTTGTGAAAAAAAAAATATGATAGCAATATAGCAACGCTGGATGCGATCAAATTAGCGCATATTGAATGAGGGGAGGCAGTGAAGCAAAAAGACACATGTGGTCCGCTTACAAATACTCGTTGTCCTAGCTGCAGATGAGTGAACATCAGAAAGCGTCAAGTTAACGTGAGACAACAATATATTCGGCCTCAGACACCTTAACTGTCCAGTCGATAATAAGACAATGCCTCGTCCAGTATAGAGCCTACTGACTTTGTGAACAATGCTTCGGTGTGGGACGCTGACGCGTTCGTCTAACGCAATTGACCGCACGACTTCGGTCAGGATCCACTATTTCCCCTCTTTAATATGACACATCAACTATTTCGTGTATAAAAAAATGAACAACTCACGACAGAGTTCACAGGCTCAATGCTAATTACACCATATCTGACTTGGTATAACTCCTGCATTCTTAGAAAATATATCCCTCACCCAATCGGCTGTACTTCCCCGTGTGTGACTAGCAGGCCACGGAAAAAGCCCGCGACCACATGCATTGTTTCACTTCTCTGCATTTTGCACGCCGGATAGGCAATTCGTGTAAGGTGGAACAAATTCCTGCAGTTATATTTAGGCCAAGGACCGTTTATGTCAAACTTATCTCCCCTTTATCGTCCATATAAAGTATATAAGCAAGGTTTACGACGAAGGTATCGCACATGAGGCACTTCATATACGCTTGCGCACTATTCGCGACCCAAATGGAATGTGTCACAAGCTTTTGTACCTGCGTTTCAGGTCGTAACGCTAAACAACTTTCCTGTACGCGTGCTCACTTTTTCTCACCCGTTTCTAAGTTGCTGGCACTCCTTATCAATGATAGTGGCGATTTCCTCTTACAAATGCTATCATGAAGGGCAAAGCAGTATGACGCCTACAAATATTTTCTGCCCGATCGCTCTCCACAAGCGCGTTTGTTATGTGCAGTTATGTGTGTCTTCCTGTACCATCAGCACCATAACCATAAGCCTGACTACGCCCACTGGAGGGCAAAGGCTGCTGCAATATTTCTCCCATTAACCCGGTCATTTGCTTGCTATGGACACGTTATCCCCGCAAACTTTTCAATCTCGTCTGCCCACCTAACTTTCTCTCTCCCTCTCGCGCGTTTGCCTTCTCTTAGAATTCAGTCGGTAATTACTCCTAATGACCAGCGGTTACTTTGGCTTCTCGCCACATGCCCTGCCCATTTATTCTTTATTTTGACTAACATGTCCTTAACGCCCCCTTTGTTTCCTGACCCACTGTGTTCTCTCCTTGTCCTTTAACGTTACAGCGGTCATTTTCCTTTCTATAGCTGCACCACACACAATATAAATACGGCACATTCCGTAAACAACTTCAAGCATGATTCGCGACTTATCGGGCTATAGTATACTGCGTGGTAAATTTATACTGCGAGATTCAACGTGTCGAAAGCTGGCCAGTAAATTACGAGGGAAGCCGTGTACACATTTCATGGAGCGGTATGGAATAATTCTGACCTCTTGGGGTTCCTCAATGTTCCACTTGACTTACGGTAAGAGCACATTTTCTTTTTAGCGCACTTCACTCCCGCATGAATGGGGCCACCAATGGGAATCGAACCCTGGTGACTTTGTGTCGAACTACAAGAATGCCACGTCCACTGAGCCACACACGATGGCACACAACTACTGCGTAATGACATTACGCTAATACATAGCTTCTAACCATAAAGCGACGAAGGCGCTGAGGTCAACCGGCCTCGCTGAACGACTATGACACTCCCGTGCTTGAGTGTGCGCGCGTTTTCTTTATTAGCGAAGCTGTTTAAACCGGCCGTAAGAACTTTGGTGTCTACGAATGTGCACAAAAAACTATCATCGTTATGGAAGGGCAGATGCCACAGAAATTGGGCAAATCCCACTACTCACCGCTGGTCCACTAAAGATGAAGAAGGCAACAGACTGGCGGCAAAGACCAATTAATTTTTGTAGACAGACGCAGTAATTGAAAGATGCATCAGGGCCGTCGGGATTAACCCAGTGATAAACACCATGGCCGCACGTTTTAGCTTCGCTGAAGCATCTGTACGGAGTGCTTCAGCGGTACGTACAAGGATTGAATACAAGGGAACGGGAAGGGCAACGGCGGCTGCGAGAAGAACCCGAAGCGATGGAAGCCCTACGCGAACGACGACGTGCCCGTAAATCCATGAGATGCGAACGCTCGGTGTCAGCGGGAGTTTCTGTCTCTGGAGTTTGGACATCGGTGTCGTGTCTGTGACTGTCTGTGGTTTACCTCGAACCTCTCTGCGTTGAGAAGCAACTTAGAAACAATCTAGCATCTCCTAGTTAAATCCTAGAAGCAACCTAGCAGTAACCTAGAAACAACCTAGCATCACCTAGGAAAAGCCTAGCAACAACCTAGAAGCAACCATATCAGACTACAGAATCGTCCAGCTTCGCTCTTTCAAGCCTTGCGCGACCCAGTGCAAGCTTCGCCATTTTTTAATTTATATTTTTTAACCCTTTCTCTTTTTCTTGCTTCCTTACCTTTCTGTCCCCCCTTACCCCGTCCCCAGTGCAGGGTAGCAAACCGAAAACTTTTCTTCCGGTTCCCTGCCTTTCACTTAAGCCCCCCCCCCCCTCTCTCTCTCTCTCTGTACATAGCCGCACAACATTTCAGAGCGCGTTAGCAGGCTGATACCCCCCCCCCCCCCCCCCGAAATAGGCCCTGACGAAGACAGCGTCGTTATTTTGGCGTTGCGTTTCTATTCAGTTATTGTTTCGCTCGGCACATTATACATGGATGTTCAAGTGAATGTAAGCTATAATATTTGTAATGGAGAGTAAACCCGTCATGGTTGATTTAAGTGTCTGAGGTGCTGCGCTGCTAAGGCTGAGGTCGCAGGTTAGACTTGCGGCCACGGTGGAAGAATTTCGATGCGGGGCGAAGCGCAATAAATGCCCGTGTGCTCAGATTCAGCTGCACGTTAAAGAAACCCAAAGTTGTCGAAATTAATACGGAGGCCCCTACTGCGGAGGGCCTCATTACCATATTGTGGTTTTGGCACTTAATATTGCAGAAATCATTACTATGAACGGGCAGAAGCTCTCGGAGTAGTGGAGCAAGAAGGAGACTTGATAATAATTGTTCGGGTTTCGCGTCCCAGAACCCCGACACGCTTATGAGGGACGCCGTAGTGGAGGGCTCCGGAAATTTCGACCACCAGGAGTTCTTCAACGTGTAGCCATATCTAACCACACGGGCCTCTAGCATTTTGCCGCCATCGAATACGGCCCCCGCGGCCGGGATTCGATCCCGCGACCTACGGGCCAGCAGTCGAGCACCATAACCACTAGACCACCTCGGCGAGTAAAAAAAGGAGACTTACTTCACGGACGAGGCAAGGGGGTGTTCGCAGAAGCCAGAAACGTGCGAAAGCGAGAACAGCGTGTGTCTGTGTGGGTGGGTGTGCAAATGCGACGCGAAGCCGTAAACACGGCAAAGCTAGGAAGTTTGCTCGCGGGTAACTTTTTCTTTCTTTCTTTTGTTTGTTTGTAGGAAGACATGTGTCACATTCTCGCCTCGCAGCCCAGCTAAAGGTGCGCTCGCTTCGTGCAGCAACACTGCGCACATGCAAGCGCGCATGCCAGCACGCGTCGTCGCGAGACGCATTCTTCTCTTTGACTACGTCACAGATTGCACAAGTCCGCCACGCGTAACGCCGTGGAAACACGGACTACTGGTTGTGTTGACATGTTTTTGAAGGGGGCCAAACAACAACAGAAATAATTGAATGTTGGGCTTTTATGTGCCGATATCACGATATCATTAAGAGCTAGTGAAGGGCGTGTCTCTTAACTTTATTACATCGCTTTTGCGGCAAAGGCATTGCAGTTGCGCGTGTGTATAAGTAACAAGAAAAATAATAAATTTCAACACCGGAAGCTCTCGATTGAAATATTGCTCACGTAGTGTGAAGATGTGAAAGCGTAGTGTGAAAAAGAAGATCTAATTTCTATTTGTACCCCTTTCAGCATGCCTTCTCTGACGAACCTATACTGGACAGAATGAATCATTATTGTTGGGGTTTAACGTCCCAAAACCACCATATGATTATGAGAGACGCCGTAGTGGAGGTCTCCGGAAGTTTTGACCATCCGGTGTCCTTTAACGTGCACCTAAATCTAAGTACAAGCGCCTCTAGCATTTCGCTTCCATCGAAATGCGACCACCGCGGCCGGGATCGAGCCCGCGACCTTCGGGCCAGCAACAGAGCACCGTAACCACTGTACCACCGAGGCTGATTTTTCTTAATTTAACTAGACCGTCCCGTTTATCAAGACGTCTTCATAATGAAGACAGTTTTCAATGTTTCCTTGGCAAAAGTAACGCGTTTAATTAATCTCTCCTTCCGCAAGCTATAAAATTTTGGTATGGTCTTGGAAGACACAAATGCTAATATTGTTAATCGAGTTATTTTTACATTAATTAGGAGCAGATTTTAAATGTTTATTTTGATTTGTTTGTAAATTGTAAATGTTTTAACATGATTTACCGGCACCTTTACAAATTCCTCCTTGCCTGAACTGTATAAACTACCTACGACCTTTACCACTAACTATTGTATAACATCCCTAACCATAATGGTGAAGAGCATCGGCTTCGCAATAGAACATCGCGTGGCGCAGTCGAGTGAGCTCAGGCTCTCATCACAGTTCTTTGACTTTTCAGATGCGAACAACATCACGATAGTATTCCTTCACACAGTATGAACATAGATCGCTTGTCAGTTCAAGGTACTTGATCCCGAAAGGTGTTCTGTCAACAAGACAACAAACATCACATGTTGACGCGCGCAAGGTGCCGAGGTGTGGAATGCAGCATGATATCAATGCGTTTGACTGATATCGCGACACGAAGAATCCTGAGCCGAAGAGTGCTTTTTACTAAAGAAAGAGTACTCATTATGGTTTCGGATACGTGTGAGCATTATTTGCCGAATTATACCGTAGAACGTTGTACTTGTCATTCTCATTTAGATCGTCTGCACAACACAACACAAGAATGGCGGCCATTTTCGTTCCAGAATTCTCGTGTAATTTCTCATCGCCGTTTCAGAATTCTCAATGAACGGTCCTGTGTTTTCATTTTTAGAACTTTGAGAAATGTTTGTGCTAGCCGTTGCTGTTTTTGTTGTCATTTTTATTGCAGGGTAGTCAACCGGAACTACCTCTGAGAACTTCCCTGTTGTATTTCCTTTACATTTTCTTTCTCTCTCTCTCTTCACAGTGAGATCCTCAGATCGCTCAATCATTGGTGTAGCCGTGGAGGGTTGGGGGAGGGCTCAACCCTCTCGCCCCTCTGAAGAATTACACCTATCTGCGCCCCTGCGTTCAATATGCCCAGGGTACTAGTGCTGGTATTTTTTTTTTAATAAGAAATGCACATATACATCGTCTGCGTCTCCCTCAATGTGCTCTTCAAAACATGGCGGCTTTGATGTTATATGGCCTCCTCCAGCGTCTGTATTTTGCAAAATACTGCCTTGAAGATTTGGTTTTATTAATCGCTGGTGTTTAGGTGTGAGCGCCAAAAAGTGTACCAGACTAAGACGAATCCGCAGTTTTACTTTTAAAATAACACCAAGAAGTGCTGAACGACGCTCACCATTAAATTCAATCTTGCTGCGTCTAAAGGTGCCCTCAGAAACCTGCAAGCTGCCTTGCCATTCTCAGATTCCATGTTTGTTTGTTTGTTTGTTTGTTTTTTTCTCTATTCGGTCTCTGATCTGTAGTCCACGTACTATTCATTCGTCAAGAGAAGACCGCTGATCGCATGCATGCGACGCTGGCGAGTCGTGACCGTTCCATTTACCGCGGGGATTGTGCTGATAAGACTGTGTGTACAGACGCGCTTCGCTGGCGCGGCACGCATCATTTCTTCGTATAGGCGTGGCTTCTCTTGTTGCGTAAAAACAGATAACTGACGTTAGGACGACAAACATTGCGGCGTCTTTGTTATGCGTATACCATAAGTTATCATTTTCATTCTTTAATATTTTTTCGTTTGACTGTTTGCAGCAGTGGAGGATCGTGTTGCCAATCCTCTTAGAGGTCAATGCCACGTTTTTCAGTAGCCATTGTTTAACTGAAAGACACCAGGTCTTAGCATCTCTGGTCATATTTGCGAAAGGATATCCGGTATCCGCGCTTCAGATGCCGACATTTTATGCCATACCGTCTCGCATTTTACTGCGTCTTGATTTCACTGGCACGATTGTTTTGCGGCATCTATAAACGAAAACAATTCATCTCAACTGAAAGCACTACAAAAAACAGTGTGTCATACGCAAGAAATTTTTGCGATTAAGAAGCAGCAAAAAAAAAAAAAAGATGTGAGCTCTTGGTCAAAAAGTGCTGAAATATCATGGAAACATCATCATAGAACGGGGATCATTATTTTGTCCGCCACGGTGGTATAGTGGTTACGGTGCTCGGCTGCTTATGCTAAATTTACGGGTTCGACGATCGATCCCGGCCGCTGCTGTCGCATTTCGATGGTGGAGAAATGCTAGAGGGCCGTGTACCTTGATTTAAGTGCACGTCATAGGACACCCGATGGTCGAAATTTCTGGAGCCCTCCACTACGGCGTGCCTTATAATCATGTCGGGCTTCTGGCACTTAAAACCCCATACATTGTTATTATTTCTTATATTCATTTAGTTATGTTTGGTGACCAGGTGTCTTCTGACAGTCATTAAAACATTGCTCCACACACAAGTGAACGTTTAGTAAACGCTTGTAGATGTTATATCTATTTTATTAAAAACCTTCACTTCGTCCAGTCGTGCTTGTCCAAAGCTTACAGATTACTTTGCAAAGTTCAGCTACAATTTACTTGCGGATAGCATGTTTTTCACTTTTTGTAACTTCAATACATCAGATATTTCTTGCGGATCCTGTCACTTATATCAAAAAGAAACCTGTAGGTCCCCATTCACCAGTTGGCAGTACCTTGTCATTGGTGCTTTTGAACAGCCACGCAATTCAGGCAGCAACGACAAGCTATCAGAATTCTAATAGCAACGATTTAAGAGAGTTGGAAAATATTTCTCGTCAAATCTTACCAGAAACAAGGATTGGCGAGCGTCATATCCAAAACCTGGAGCCCGGCTTGTCAAAAACGCCGAGAAGAAACGGTTTCACTCGAGCGTGGATAGAAGACCAGTGGTCAGAATGGCGCACACCAAAAGATGACCAGCGTCCACTGCGAAAGTCACAGCTTCGCTATTCGGAAAGTCTAGCCAGTTAGCCGAGCCAAGCCGGGCCAAGCCAGTCAAGGAGCCGCTCACAGCACCAAAACAGAGTGTCCCAGTGGAATAATTGCGAGAGCTAAACAAAACACTCACGGAAGAAGGTTGGCTCCTTGTGCGACACCTATGAAAACAATGCCGGTAGCAATTGTGACGTAGACACAGAACGCGTGCCGGCTGGCGAGACACGGGAGAGGTCAGCGAAGAAGGATGTTGGGTCGTTGCAAAACCAGCGCTGAGGAGAGTGACCACTTAATTCTTCGTGACACGAGAAACAAAAACAAACAAGGTGGCCCTACGACGTTGCGTAGCAAGACGAACGTTGTGGCACAAGGGGTAGCAGCGGTGTCAGCGGTAGTGGGGACCCTGGTCTTGTAGCAGACGACACGAAGAGTAGCAGCAGACGACACACACACAGTCCACGCGGTCAGCCGGCGTTGCGAAGTTTGTCTTTGGGGCCGAAAGCGAAACTGCCGGGCCCCCGCCGCCGTGAAATCGCGATGGGGGAGAGAAGACAAACCGGAGAGGGTGAAAGAAGCCGGCCGCACTAGATGCGAGGGCGCTAAAAACGTGAGCCGAATGGAGGAGGAGAGAACGGTGAACGAGGAGGAAGAAGAACAATGGCGAGGTGGTATTTTTCTCTTTTTGCTCCGCCACCCACCATGCCAGGTAAGAGCTGACAAATAAGCGAAGAGGAGGCTTCGCTCGACCACGCGCGTTTTCGCTGCACTTCGTCTCGCTCGAAGCCTAAAACAAACAAACAAAAAAAGTGCAGCGCGAGCAGAAACTCGAGCTGCGTATATCGCGTTTATCGCAAAGTAACCGAAGCAAGCAAAGGAGCGACCCGCAATCTGCGTCGTTGTTTCCAAATGCCGCACGCTGCCACAAGAGTCTGCCTCCTGGCGGACGGTGTTTACCGACTGTTTTGGCATAAGAGACTTCGCGGAGTTATTTTTCCAAAAAAGTTCATACGCGTTCATCGCCGAAGAAGCATAAGCCGTATTGTCTTATATCACCGAAACCGTTGTCTGTATCCAAGCGAAGCCAACGTTGCCTGCTGTCATTATCTATCTCTCAGCAGACGACGTTTACAACGTGAGCGACAATAAGGTAATATTTTTGTTTAAATGTGCATTCGGCCGCAGCGTTTACATGCCGTAGCTCAAGCCACATCATTCGCTAGTTCGGAGAAACAAAGAGGCGATGTAGCCTTTACGGCAGTGTAACACAGCTAGTTCAAAGTCGTTGGCTTCAGGTTATGAGATCAGTAACTTCAGGTAATGAGATCATTCCTTTACACAAGAAACACACACACACACAAGTGCATCGTCACGTTGACGTAACAAACTATGCGTGTTCGTTACAAACACTGTCTGACAAATAAGGAACTGCCCGCCAGACTCCATTCTTGTGACATGTCCGCTCATCTATTGAAGCCTGACTGAATAATCTGAGCCCATTAAGATGGGCGAGTAGATACGATTCACAATGAAACCAGCGCACAGTCCAGCGAAGCGATGTCCTCCTCGTTTCATGTTCCTTGTGCACTGATCGCTGGTTTCCTCACGTGTGACTTGAGGTACACAGGAGAAAATTCAGCGTGTCATTCAGGCGCGCCATACACAACATTCCCGCACTACATTCGCGTGCGCACTACAGGCACCAGCTCAGCGCCGTAGCCCTTCGCCGTACTGCACGCAAGTACACGTGCGGAGTCTGAGTATGGCACACTCCAAGCGGAGGCGAAAGCCATGCTTGCTCTTTTGGCCCGTGGGTTGCCTATACACAGAATCTGCGGGGATCGGTTGGCAGTGCTCGCTATCTACGAGGGGCGAATGAAAAAACAGCCGCCGCCATCGATGTGGGAAGCAGAGAGGAAGAGGAGGAGGACGTCGAAGAGGTCACCCAGTGGAAAGAGCGTGAGCAGTTCACCTGGTCGACGCCTCCCTTCCCCTTTGCCAGTCCGCTGTCTTTATTCTGCCGGCTGTGACATCGGACGGTTGACAGTGTCTCTCCTATTCTTCATTTTGTTATTTCCTAGTGTTCCACATTTCTTTCTTGTTCCAGGAAGTGGCGTGACCGGCCATACAGAGTTAAACTCTATACAGCGTTTCCGATAAAGCGGACGTTGTGGTTTGTGTCTCCGCAAACCAGGTTTTTCATTGACGCGATAGGCGGTCGACTGAGTGCGTGGAAGAGAATGAAGAAAGGACGAGGATGATAGCCAGGTCAACCGTCAATTCTCTCATAATTTTGTGTTTTGTACGCCAAGTTTCCTTTTCATATTTGTGCTGAAACCTATCTCATTTCTATGGCGACAATGGTTTTATATCCAAGCTGCTCTTTCAGAATATTTGGGGGGGTAACTGACTAATTATATTACGTTTTTGCTAGCAGTATAGTACCGCATTACTGAGCCACTTTATGGAGTTAGCGTCAGTCAACTTCTATGGCGGGTTGTCACTCATTCGAGAAAGTCGGCAATGATACATCGAGCATTTCTAAAGCTTTTTCAACAGCGGAGATGTTTAAACCTAGCGTTGGTCCGTGACGGGTGAACACAAATGATCATCATCACGAAGTGACTGCACGTTTTGTCATACTGTTGTAAAACCGCGGATTGGCATGGCAGCAACTTTTCACGAAAAGCTGCTGACTATTGACCAAGTGCATTTATTACCAACACATTATGAGTGTACGAATATTGATTTCCTCGTTGAAGCACGACCATTTTCGCACATTTACTTGCCTTCTTAGATATGTTTTTTTTTTATGTTTCTTGACAATATTCCACCCTGCCCGGCATTTCAGAGACAACAGCAGACCTGCAAAACCGTTTAACTCAGTGAAAAGAACAGTTGAGAGTAGGTTTGCAGCAAAAGGTTATACTTTACGCTGAAGCTTTGCGCAGTGGCAAAGGCAGTATGGCAGTATTGCCAGAACACACGCCCAAGCGAGACTAGGACATCTACAGTGGGAGCGTAAATGCACCTGTTAAACTAGGCCAGACAACTTCACCTTCTGTTGAGATATGCACAGTAGTTTGCACTAGACGGGATCGCTGTAAAAAGAGAGAAAGGAACGAATGAAGGAATAAAACAAAAGGGAGAAGGCAGGGAGGTTAGCCAGAAACGTGTCCGGTTGGCTACCCTACGCTGAGGGAATTGGAAAGAGGAATGGAATGATGAGAGAGAGAGGAGGAAAGTAAAGAAGGAAATTAGCAGTAAATGCGCTGACGCGTACGTGTCGGTTGCTCTGTACAATAGTAAAAGCCGTTCACGCAGGCCCGCAGTCCTCAAAAAGCACACAAGTGCTTTAACTGCCTTGAGGGCCGGAAGAGACAGTAAATGACGAAAAGGGAAGGAGGTTAACTAGAGTTTGACCCGGTTGCTACCCTACAGGTGGAGAGGGGAACGAGAAATAAATGAAGGAGAGAGAGCGAAAGCATGAATGCAGATGATCCACAATTCACATGCACAGTGCAACACAGCTACAGACGAGCATCTAAATAATGTACAAAAGTGCTAGTAGGCACTGCGTGGTCCAGCAACACTGATATGTTGTGTCACCCAGCTGAGTATAAAGGGCAGGGTCTATTCGCGCCTCAACAGCTCGGGCTCGCGTGACTTGAGAAGAAACATCATGAATGACGTCACTGGTAGAGCGGCAAGTCGCTATCCAACCTGGCTCTGTTAATATAGTGATGCTGGCAAAATAGTGAGAGCCGCGAAGCGGCGAAGCGTATATGACTGGCCTCCCGGGCCAGTCACAGACACTGGCAAAATAGTGATACTCGTGCAACGGTAGGCAGATTCTTGCCTTTCATTCAAATTGTGCGGCAGTGGTACTTACCTAGGGAGCAGAAACCTGGAGGCTTACGAAGAAGGTAAAACTAAAATTGAGGACGACGCAGCGAGCAACGGAAAGAAAGTTGATAGGTGTTACCTTAAGGGACAAGAAGAGAGCAGAGTGGGTCAGGGAATAAACGGGTGTTAAGGACATCTTAGTCAAAATCAGGAAGAAATGGGCATGCGTAGGGCATGCGGCGCGTAGTCAAGATAACCGCTGGTCATTAAGAGTAACTGACTGGATTCCAAGAGACGGCCAACGCACAAGGGGGAGACAGAAAGTTAGGTGGGCAGATGAGATTAAGAAGTTTGCGCGCCTGCGTCAACCTATAGGGATTGATCTTCAGGACCCGAATAACGTTCATCATACCATACCATTTAAAGTAACAGAGAGCTGAGCTAGTTGGTAAGTATTCACTCTAAAAAGACGGGGCGTGCAAACACGGCGGTTGTGGTGTCCTGACTTCTTTCTTGTGTCCGTGTTTGCACGCCCCGTCTTTTTAGAATGAATACCATTTAACGTGGCCGCAGCAAGCACAGGACCCGGTTGATTGGCGGAACATGGGAGAGGCCGTTGCCCTGTTGTGGGCGCAGGCAGGCTGATGATGATGACAATGATGATATGCCTTCATATGTGACGTTATTTACTCAGGTCACGTGACCCTGAGATTCCAGCATAAAGCTATATATACCGCTGACGGTATTTCCTTCGGGCGCCGTTTGTAGCGCACTCCAATCGCTGACTACGAGCGCTTCTTCGTATGCGAATCCTCTGCATATCTTTTTTATCTCTCGCTCCCGCCATCGGCAGCATTGTAGAGGAAGCTCTGAAACAGCGTCACACAGCATATCACCTCCAACCTTGTCATATTGCTTTACAGCACGTTTCACTCGTTCTGCCAGAATGGGAGGAATATGCAGCCTGTTTTGAAAAACAGGAGTTCCACTTTACCTGCTCTATTTCTTTTGTGTGCGTTTTGTTGTCGTTCTTTTTTTTTTTGTTTTGTAGCAAGAAGAGTATCGTTCTCTTATCTACGCTCTCTCGACGTGCGCCATATACAAGGCCATGTATCTTTTTGCACAGAAGCGACACTGGACTTAGCCTGAAGAACGTGTGGAGGCTTGGACTATAGGGGCGTACACTCGTTCACAAGGACGTAATTGTGCAGCCGTATCGACCTGACGGGCTGAACTTACTTAAATCATTATTATGCAGCCGAGAGATGAGGGTCATCACATGTGACGAACCACTCGGCATGACATGCGAAATACACTAGGTTCATTTGATTCACTGAGTCTTTGCCTGAACAGGTTCGCGCCAGTTCAATGGCAAAACCTTGCCATTGAACTAGCGCAGCCCACGGTGTGCACATTACACTGCAGTATGCATAGTATACCTGTCCAGGTACACTGGAACTAGACCGCGGTATGCTATGGGAAATGCAGTCTCCTGGTGGAGCAATGTCTTATTCCCAGGACCACCGTCTGTCTTCTTTGGATATAGTCTTTAGGGGAAAGCTGTGTGTGTGTGTGGGGGGGGGGGGGGGGAGGTGCAGCGTGATCGCGTTATATAGCAGGCCACTAACGTTGCTGCAAGTTGTGATTATATGATACAGGTATTAATGAGAACTAACAGACAATAATATCAAGTCCCTGCCGGCAGCAAGTTATCTTTTCGTCCACTTTACTTTCTTCACATTTATATCCTAATTGCTACAGATAACACCCCCCCATACTTTCCTTGGCATTATTGTCTGATAGTTCTCATTAATATTGTGTCTAACAAAAAAAAAACGAGCCCTGAAAAGTCATCTTCTTTCCTATATCATACAGGTGGCACACACAAAAAAGCAGGACGGTACAATGCCACAAGAAGTAGCCATAGCTATACCGTCTCTACATACATACCGGCGTATACTGCCGGCTGACGACATTATGCCGACTGTCGGCTATCTACAGTTGGCCTAGTGATGGCTAATGTAGTGTACTGCCGTTTAATGATAGCTGTGTTAGACGAATGGGTGTCGCTTATAGTTTGGTTAGTGTTGCCTGGTGTTGCCATATACGTTGGTCATGCGATACAATCACAAATAACGCCTACACGCAGTATCTCGACAATTCCAGGTACACAGTTTCTGCTGCAATATTTTCCTTACTTTGTTCTTTTCTCGTCCCTAGTGTTCGGCGTTGACCGTTGTATAGTTACGACGCAAGTGTCGTGGCGTCGACGAGGCTGCACACACGCGCACGAAGCACCGAGTCTCTGCAACCGACGCGGTGTGAGCGTAAAACAGGCAAGCAAGCGCGTTTTCCATGTCGTCTCGTTTGTCGAGTCGACCATTACGCAGGAATGCGCGAAGAGAACGAGCATGCGCCAACACCTCGGGCCACGTGCGAGCGATCTAGGTGCACGCACGCGGCCACCCTTCAGTCCTGCCCCTTTGGAGGCCCTGGGTGATACTCGCAGCAGCTCAGGGCGTACACTGTCGTCATAATCTTGTTCCGCCTATTCTGTGTCGTGGGGTTTTCTGAGGCTTTACGCGCGAAAAGCACACTATGATCATGAGGCGCGCCGAAGTGGAGGGCGCCGAAAATTTCGACCACTTCGGTTAACATCCACCAAAATATAAGTACACGGACCTCTAGGATTTCGCCTCACTTGAAATGCGGCCAACCCGGCCGGAATCGAACGCGCGATCTTCGGGTCGATGCCTTGATTTCAACCGGGAGCATAGCCAGAATTTTTTTCCGGAGAGGGGGAGGGGGGGTCACGAATTCTTTATGTATGTTCGTGCGTGCGTTTGTATGTGTGAGTGTATATATACACACGCAAAATTGAAAAATTTCGGGAAAGGGGGGGGGAGCTTGAATCCCCCACCCCCCCTCCTGCCGCCTACGCCAATGACGTGAACGGCATTCTTTGTTCTATCATTGCTGATCACTTCAAGACTCCGTCTTTCAGTGTACCTCTTCCTTCAAGTGTTGAGAATTGTCCGACTTGGTTTGTCGTACCTGAACTGGTACATCGCGTCACGGGAAAAAAGAAGAAATGGCCGAGATGGCCAGACGAAAGGACAGAGTGCTCTGTCTTTTCGTCTGGCCGGCTCGGCCGTTTTTTCTTTCTTTTTTTTTCCCGTGGTGCGCTGTACAGTTCAAGTTCCTCTTGCTTCTTTGGAATATGCCTTTTTCTTTCTTTCTTTTTTTTTGTCATTCATATGTACCTTGTTCGCCTCAAATAGAGATTTTCTTGTCCTCTTAGCCTCGTCGGAGTTATGGCTATCGCCTCTGTGACCCCTTCTTCACCAGCGTGAAGCCTTCGGCCCCAATATAAGACGGTGACTTGACACTAGCCCTACAACTTCATTTACTCCACGCAAAGGCTGCAGCTCGCGTTCCGCACATTAGAGCAAATTAACTAGTCCCAGATCAATCCGATAAAAGGTAAGCGCCGCTGGATCGCCGATAAATTGCCGAGACGGGACATCTGACTTTGCCGTAGGTCAGTCCGTGATGCACTTACCGTGGTTACGTGATTAATCGTCCGCGACTAAATGTCCGCGTGTGGTTTAGCGCAATCCTTCCAGAGCGTTCTTATCTGCGACATAATGTGCGCTAATGACTGGCGCACTTCATTGAGGAACGCCTGCTGTCACTTCTAGAAGGAAACACGATGCCTGAAGTACTCCAGACTTGGCCACCGAGATAGCCCTGTCCATTCGCCTTACTGTGGGTACTTGTTCGTGCGTGTGTTGTAAGGAAACTACAGCCGGTTACAATCTGAGAATACATACAAGCTCCGGCTCCAGAACTGCGGCGCGCCTGCCATTAATTTGTGCAAGAGAGTCGCGCTAGGTGGTTTCCGTTGTTGCCATATATACTTTTTCGCTGCTAATGTAAATAATACGCGCATTAATAATTCACGTTCCTCGCCCCTGTTTAAAATATTACGTTTCCCCGAGAAAGGATGTCGGAATCTCCGCTGAAATTTGCCAGGAAGTTCAAGTTTTTCGAATGAAAACCAGCGACACGAATACGTGTCTGTATGCGAAAATCAGCTACCAGAAATACGCGAAATCTGTTCGACGTCACGAAAATGAGCAAGTGCAATTGGATGGGGTGTCTATGGAAATTTTCTCTGGGTGGGACAGTGATGGCAGTGGGTGGAGCTTACATTTATTCTTAGGTTGTAACTGACTATAGCTGAACAGCGTCGTCAAATCTAACTATATTCGCAGCCAAGCGCATGTTTGCGTAAATGATTAAGTTTGCGCTTCCAATTGTCTCTATTAAACAGTGATCTCTGCACATAAAGACAAACGAGCGAAAAACAGATTTGGAAACGACCCTATATATAATCCTTCACTAGCGTGTTTGGTAATGAGATTCACACGTCGGCGTTCGTGTGGCTCGGTGTATTCCTTGAGCTACCACTACGAAAGTAGGGGAATTGTCCGAGGGGCTCGTTTTCTGTATTATACGCAACTAATAAAACCGACAGACAAATAAGCCAAGGAAAACATAGGGGACGTTATTTGTGCTCACGTCTCACGCTAAAAGTTTTCGTAAGAGAATATTTAAGCCAATCACGATGCGGGACATATAATTGGCGAAGCCGTCTGACCAGTGGGAAAACGCACGTATACGAAAGAGAAGTTTTGTGAATGCGGCCCCTGCTCCGCCATTTGATGCAACGATCCCAGCTGCTCACAAACTTTCAATGAACTCAATCAATAAATTTTCATTAATTATCCTGACAGTTAATTGGTCCTTCTCTTAAGTCAAGTTATGCTCTGATGTCGTATTTATCCAATATAACTCTTAAATTGAACCAGAACAATAGATTTCCAATACATTAGAATGAGAAGAAAATTTAAATAAGAAAAGAAGATGGTTTTCCTATTCGAGACGGCGTAGGCGAATGGTTAAGTGGCCGTGTGACTTTTTGTTTACTGATAAACTTGGTTCACCTCTACATCAGGTGCTTTCGCATGCTATATGGGCCACACCTAATACTTTATTTCACAAATATGTAGCCGTCCATGCTATAGCTCTGTTTACATGCTACAGGCTTTTCTCGAATTGCACGGCTGTTATTTTGGTGCCACGACGGGGACGACAGCATGCGCACCGTGACTATACGCTGACATTCGCACGATAATGCTCAGCGTCAACATCGCAATAGAATAACGATAGCAGCAGCGGAATGAAACACCACTCGCTCCAGGCGTGGTACGTTCCGCTGGCCGTTTATGGTTACTGAGGCAATATGAGTGTTGATACCGTTAGAATGCGCCGCAATAGCGCAATGACGGTGGAAGTCGGTGGACAATAACGTCCGAAAAAACTGAGAAACAAGCTCTCACAGGAGTCACTATGGCGTTTTCGCGCTTATTGCATCACGTAAACATTTGTTCTCCACATTATCGCGCGAGAAGTGAAGGCAAATGATGCCCAGCTCGTGAACTACGCTTTCTTATCTATACAAGCCCACCTCGCGTCGGCCATTGAGCAACAGTGTCGCCCCCTTGTACACGCGTATAGGGTGCAGCATGGGGGTAGCGGTGCAGAGGGGGGCGGCCCCCCCCCTAATAATCTAACGGGGGGGGGGGCAATTCTGCCCTATACCTTTTACTCAGTCGGACCTTTCAGGTCATTTTTTGATGCGCAGTTATCACTACGCATGTTTTTTCACGACAATGGCAAGCTTTACACCGCGAAGCAGGGGACCAATGGCAGCGCTTTGTGAGAAGTACGTCATCGCTTCAATTTTATTTTTACATCCATTGCGGAGCTTTCGGACTCGACAAAGGTGGGGTGGGGGGGGGGGGGTAAACGTGCCCCCCCCCCCCTTTTCCTAACGGAGAACCCTGCACACGCTTATGTGTACACGCATGAGAAAGGACACGTATTTTGGCACAAGCTTTGCTTGACTTAATGGATTCTGTTACTGAAGTCGTTCCATCACCACATAAATGGTGTATTCCAATACTCACCGTTGATGGCTAAATAGACAACTAAGCGGACAACGGCCACCTTAAGTCCCATTCCGATTCTCACGTAGACAGTAAAATAAACTGCTTGGTGAAGACAGCATCGGAGACAATTACGATGGAGGCTACATTGCTGTCCAAACAAGATGGCGGTCGAACAGAAGGCTAGAAACTCTTAAGTAGGTCGCCAGCTGAAAGGAAGACATCGCCAGGGTTTGTTACGCGCTTAATTTGAGCTACACTGAAATTTTTACACATACGAACACAAAAGAAGTTAATAGCACGGCGATTTCATTAGGTATTCTTAGCTGTCTCTTGTCTATATGCGAGGTGGCGTCACGTCGCGCAAACGTCATGCAGACGCGTTCCATTTCTCGGGCGATGCTGTCTTCTAAGCTGTCAACATAGACTGTCTACGATGCTGTCCATAATTGGAGCACATCCATAAAGGGCAGTATATGGATTTCCGGATGACTTGACTACGTTGACTGCCAGTCACTCAGAACCTCTCTATAGACCATTCCGCCAACACGTGCTTCACTCCGTTACTTCGATCGCACTATTGGTTTTAATACTTACTAAATGCCGACATGTTTTTTTAGTCTGCGTACCCCAGCATGGATCTAGGCGGATTAGGCCAGTGGCGCTGACTATGGGTGAGTGTTTAAACACGTTAAATGATTATTTTGTGTTTGTAATATTCAAGAAGGAGCGTGATGGCAAGAATTTCGATGTGGCATATATCAGACGAGCATATTCCGCAAAAAATAATAATAAATGATGAGAACGACCTGAGAAGCGTGAACTTCCAAGATAAAATGGTTCCAAATCAAAAACATGTGGTTCTTTCCAGTCACAATAGCATGGCTGCTTCCTCCCCCTCTGTCCCTGGTCCAAAAAAAAATAATAATAATAACTCACGCGCACAAACTAGGTGATTTACTTTCAGTTAAGCGTCTCATTCAGTTACATGTTTTACCACAGTTGCAATTTTATACTCAGCAATTACAACCAAGCGCTTTTCTAAGCTGTACATAGACACACAGTCAAACATTTTCACGATGAGCAACCAACAGTGCACGCTGTTTCCTGCCCGCTGTACGATTTGCGCATTTTCTTTCGAACATTTCTCCGTGTCTCACCGTCGTCGTTTTGAATTCATATGTGAGTTTCCGTGTGCTCCTTGCAAAAGAATTACAGTTGCAAGACAGGACTTGCGCACCACATCACCCGTTAGGCCGGCCGTGGGCCCCATGACCATCGCAATACGCACGCCTACGCGTGAATGCGCGCACAACGCGCTGATAATAGAAGACAATAATAAATTTATTATTTGACAAGGTAATTGCGCACGTTTCTGCTGGCGAATCATGTTAACCACTGTCGTCATGCGCTCACAGCTTCGTGCATCGGTGTCCATATGATATCTTTCCTTCTTTTTCGTTTTCTTGTTGTGATTGATGCGGGCTGATAAGTAGATATGTATTAATTTGCGTTCTTCGCTGCAATAAACTTAATTTGCCCGTCAGCGCTGCGTGTGCTTGTATGTGTGCCTTTTCTGTCCTTGTATTTCGCGTTGCTCCCCTACAATATGTTCAACTAACTAGCCGACAAGTTCACCTTTGAAAAAGTTTTTTTTTCTTTTTTCCTCATGCACTCAAAGCAACCCTAACGATAACAGACTTATGCGCCGAGGAGAACTGAACATCCACGAAATGAGAAACTTAATCAAAATATTACGACTTTGATAAGAACGCGAAATAGTTCGCGCAGGTGACTTGAAAATTTGTCCTTTAGCGAAGCATTGTCCTTTAGTGATTGTTTGCAGTACCGTTTTGTATCTCGTATGTCTAGACACGTTCAAGGTTTTCGCAGTGCGGCAAAGCAGGCCGAAGTGATTAGCGTAGCCTGTGCTGCGAATTGTGATCTTTTGTGCCTGCAGGAAACCAATTTCTGCTCGTTATCCGACGTGCTGGCTTTTAGACGAAAGTTCAGCATTGATTGTTGCTTCTCTTTCGCTGCATCTCGTTTTACGGGAGTTGAAATTATTATATTTATTTGGGCTTTTTTGAGTGATTACCATGTTTTTTACGACGGCATGGGGAGGGTCTTGGCTTTAGACTGCGTCTACTTTTCTTTTAGATTGCGGATACTGTGCGTGTATGGGCCAGCACAAGCCGGGAAGTCTAACGATTTCTTTAGAGACCTGGATGTTTTTTTAAGTGCGAAGCATTTCTTAGCGAACCTCGGGCACTTTGGCCGTTTCTATCTATCTATCTATCTATCTATCTATCTATCTATCTATCTATCTATCTATCTATCTATCTATCTATCTATCTATCTATCTATCTATCTATCTATCTATCTATCTATCTATCTATCTATCTATCTATCTATCTATCTATCTATCTATCTATCTATCTATCTATCTATCTATCTATCTATCTATCTATTCTATCTATCTATCTATCTATCTATCTATCTATCTATCTATCTATCTATCTATCTATCTATCTATCTATCTATCTATCTATCTATCTATCTATCTATCTATCTATCTATCTATCTATCTATCTATCTATCTATCTATCTATCTATCTAGCCGCCTACGTCTGGGTGCTCTCCTGGTCGTCTCCATAAGTTGTAATATAGCAACATTGGCATAGTAGGGGATCAGTGTACGACGAACACGATTGACTGGTCATGAGATGAATAACGCAAAACACCTGTCGCGTACATCAAGAAACCCTTTCTCTCAGTCACGTGTGGCACATACCCACATATCTGAGTTCATGTTATGCGGGTATGTGCCACAGGTGATACAGAGTCTCAACCAGCACAGTAACCGCGAACACACACACAGTGACACGCAAGGAAAGTGATAATAATAATAATTGTTGGGGTTTTATGTCCAAAACCACGATATTATTATCTTAGACGCCGTAGTGAAGGGCTCCGGAAATTTTTATCATCTGGTATTCTATAACGTGTGCCGAGATCGCAGAGTACACGGGCATCTAGCATTTTGCCTCCATCGAAATTCGACCGCCACGGCCGGGACTGAACCCGCGACCTTCGAGTCAGCAGCCGAGCACCGTAGCTGCTACACCACCGCGGCGGACGCAACGAAAGTGAGGAAGCTGAAGACAGAACATCTTTGGAAGACGCTCAACTACTATCCACTCGCCCACGTGGTCCGCAACGTGGACCACGTGGATCACGCAAAAACCGGGGCTAATACTTACTACAATAAATCTGCCGAGAGTACCACGCCTCTCATCATTACCGGTGACTTCAACATTGAGTTATAAAGACCCAACAACGCCTGGTCTTTATGTTGCATGAAAGACGGCTTGGATGTGGACAGGGCATCAATAGACCTCGCTGCCACATCTAGGACAGGAGGCGTCATAGATCATTGCATCGTAAGAGACATCCAGGATTTCCACCAGCTGTACTATACCTCACACTTCACTACACTTATACCCCTCGTAACCGCGATCACGAAGGGATCCGATTAACAAGTTTGGTCCAGCTGCTGGTGCTCACTGATCATGGTGATGACGAAGCTTGTTCAAGAACTGTCAGGAACCACTTCCACACATGCACACGGGTTCGTGAAACGTGCGTGCGTTCTCCGTCATAACAGACAAGTGAAAGCCTAACAACTGTAACTGTGACTGTAACGTACGTGCAGTGCGCCTGCGCGTGCCACTCGGCGATGTATATATCTAGGGAAACTTTCCTGAATGAAGCTCATTTGCGAGTAACGCCTCTCCTGTGCATCTGTGTTCCTTTTTAGGTGCTTGCTCGCCAAGCTTCTTATGCTAGCGCCTTGTCCGTTGTGGGCGGCGTGTACACTAGCTCTCATTGGTCCTGCCATAGGCGCAGCTGTGCTCTCTCCAGTGATTTCAAGAATGCTCACTAGATGGCACTCACTAGATGGCGTGAATTAATCAGAAACACCTACGCTGATATAAAAAGCACACTGGTTCTGGATGGCTGGGAAGAGAGAGAAAGAGCAGAGGAAGGCAGGGAGGTTAACCAGAAGTTTGTATCCGGTATGCTACCCTGCACTGGGGTTGGGGAATAGTGCTGCTTTTCCAGTTACACGTGGGGTTCGTCAGGGATGTCCATTGTCCACTGTACTAAATGTCCTCAGCATTGAGCCATTTTTGTGCGCTTTAGACGCTGATTCGCGCGTCCCGGGTTTTGCACTCCCTGGCAGCAGTGTTGTGAAAGTCACAGCTTTTGCTGACGACATAACCGTGTACCTTTCGGAGGAAGATAGTCTTTCACACAGCCTGCGTGTGTTCTTCAAGTACGGTGACATTTCAGGTGCAGCACTGAACTTCTCCAAATCCCGGTATTTGCTCATTGGCTCTCCGAACTCTCGGCTTAGCTCCGTTTCCCGTGTTCAACCGGAAACATCCCTTTCTATTTTAGGTATTTCATACAACCACTACGGTATTTGTGACTCCGTTCGGTTAACCGCGCTTGAAGAAGTCAGACAAAAAATTCAGGACGCACAGGATTTCGACTTTCCGATTCTCGAGCGGAGATACCTTGCGCAGACTGTATTTTGCGGTCGTGCTTGGTACCTCTCAGGGGCGTAGGCAGAAATTTTTTTCGGGGGGGGGGCACCTCCTTGATCTGTAGTGGGGACGAGCAGGCAGATGTGGTCGAGTGTCATTTTCTGCTCTGTATGCTATGGCAAAAAAAAAATTTAGGGGGGGGGGGGAGCACGGGCCCGGGTGTGCCCTAACGTGGCTACGCCCCTGGTACCTCTGTCACGTGGTGCAGCCGCCATAACGTATCGTGCGATCACTGCAGTCGGCTTTGCGTTCCTCTTTTTGGTCAGGTGGCACAGAGTTGGTGTCTCGTGCGGTGCTAGGACAACAGCGTTCCCAGAGAGGCTTTGCTTTCCCTTCGGTGTCCATACGCTGCCGGCTACTGGCACTGCGCTTCCTGCTGCGCCTTTTACAAGGTGACGAAACCCCTGGGCACTCACCTCCGGTATTTGATGCCTAATGTACATCTTAACAGAGGCCTACAGTCAATAACACTTCCTGCATTTTATGCAACAGCTGTTGCATTTCTTCGGCATGTCCAGTCGACCTGTCCTAGTGTAGATGTGCTGAACAATCCTATGGTTAACACAACAGCTGCTTTATTGCTTCCGTTAGTTCCTCCGGCTCGCCGCGCATGCTCTAGTCGTGTGACTTGGAGCGCGCTAACGGTGTCTTTTCTTCCTGGCCACCTCCGGGACTTCATGTGGCGTCTGGGATGGGGTGTGCTCCCCACTCTCGACCGCCTCGAGCGGTGCAGAGGGGTCCAGTCAGCGGCATGCCCGAACTGCCCCCTTCAGGAAACAAATCAGCATGTTCTGAGGTAATGTGTCATTGCGCGTATTTTCTGGAGGGCCGTGCATGCCGGATTTCGCGGCCTCGGAGCAAATCGCTTCGTTTCTTCCGGGCGTTGTTATCGAGGTCGCTTCGCGTGCCTTCTCATTCTTGCCGGCGCTTTCTGTCTTTGGCGCAACTGCTGCGAGGCGGTTGCAGCAGACCGTCGCCGTCGCGCTCTCTTCCCAATCCCAGAGCCACTTGTACGCGGAGCTTCTATTTGTTCTGTCGAAGGAGCTCTTGTTCTGCGGTGAGGAGGAATTCTTTCGGCAGTGGTCTTGCCCCTTTGTTTTGGTCTGTGACAGGCGCGCGAAGCTTGTTTTTCGGCCTGCCTGGTTTTGGTAGGCTGATGTCTCGGTTGGTATCGGCATAAGCGCCATGTAAATACGCAAAATGTACATATTGACGTTTTAACACGAAAGTGTTTTATGCCGGGGTCCACCACGGCTCGCTCCACTGACGTATTTCAGTCACAGATATGACGTTGTAAAATATAAATACTAACAGTGGGCAAAGAAAAAAGCCAGAAGAAAAATTTCCGTCATCGGGAATCGAACGTACAACCCCTCGCTCCGCAGCGCGCAGCGCGAAACGATTCGGCCACGGACGGCACGTTCTTTGCAGTGCTAACGGCGAGCTATTTATATACACCATTTGCCGGTGGCTGTACTCAGAGATCTGTGTTACAGCGTGCTTTCGTTATCCCTAGCGAGATGGCGCGAAGGGCTCGAAGAGCGCAGAGTTACTGTATATGCTACCTACAGTGAAACCTCGGTGATACGATCACAGCTCATACGAAATTCGGGTTGATACGAATTTTTGGTTGGTCCCGGCCAAGGCCCATTGGCCTGCAATGTAATGGAGTTCGGTTGTTGCGAACCTATTTTCATCCGGCGATGTTTGATACGAACGTACGTTACGGCCCAGGTATGATGAGATGTTGTCCGCGCCGTCGCAGAAGACGCAATGAGCACGTGCGAGCGCGGGAACGCGAGTGTGGGCATGCGCGCCGCACTGCCAAATCGTCAGAATCACTGTGTAAGAAAAACACTTTTCTTATGGTCAGAATAAACCTTGAGAGACGCGTTACGGCCTCCGAGATTGTGCGCGCGAATCTTTGAGGCTCTTATGTGCCTCCGTGTGCCTTCGCGTTTAGATAGGACATTAGTGCCACGCTTTTTTTTTCTAGCGCGTCGACGCGGGCTGCTTTCGTTGTACTGTGCTTACACGTCCCTGCCTCGTGCATCAGACATCCTATGAAAGGTGGACGAGGACCGAAAGAAGGCTAGAACGGTCTTGGCGAAGGAATGAGGCCTCACAACGTTAACATGCGCGACCGTTGAGGTCGCACTTGTGCGGGCACGGCCGCAAATCTCCCAAAAAGCATCCCCAACACCTCCGCCATAACGAAATCATAGCACAGGACCGTGGTTCTGTAATTTTGTGGCCTTGATCCATCGCGTCAAAGCGCTTCTTCTGTTACTTTCGCTGCAGTACTCCGGTGTCGTGCAAAAAAGAATACAAAAATTTGGAAGGGGCTACTGCTGCCGCGGGTTACAACGCACCTGGTTCATTAATTAAATACGCGCGTACAGGCCGTATATTTACGAGCGCTGGTATGATTGCCGACATCTAAAAACTTAACTGACAATTATTCAGGGTTCTTCCTGACGTTACTGAGGCCCTGAAAAACAATAGATGAAAATGTACGCCAGCTTTTTTTTGTCGCATGCTAATTTTCCATGCTTTCTGGTGATACGAATTTCGGATGATACGAATATTTTTGGTGGTCCCGTGAGATTCGTATCACCGAGGTTTCACTGTATATACAGGAACTCTAGAAGAGCGTAAAGAAGAGCGCGCTTGACAGGTCGTCGCCGTTGCGACGAGCGCTCGCGTATACAGCGCGTGGTCGCTTGTGCGTGCGCTTATCTCGTGATCGCGGTGGTTTGTACGTCTCGCGTCACGAAGGTCACTTGGTTCACTGCAGCGGCCGCTTTTGCGAAAGGAGCGCGGTGCTCACGCAGAAATAAGTTACAAATGTGACAGTTAGTTCGCTCTCATCCTGTGTATGTTCGTTCCGTGCGTCCTTTCTGCTCGAGCAACCTGTTGCAAGTTTCGAGCTGCTTGCCGTTCTTCGCATGACATTACAATTTGTTAATGTAGCAGTCATTCTTTCGCCCTTGGGGCGAAAGAATGCGCAACAAACGCTCAACTACGTCTGTGCAGACACGTTTCACTTCCGTGTTATACCGATTCCTATGACGGAGGGATCAGCCATGTTTTTTTATTTGTGCTTTCTGTTTTACCATGTAATGTGCATATATGTATACCCAGCTTTTTGCGACATATTAGTTGTATGTGTGTGTAAATGTACTAAACATCAATTGTACGTGTTGCCTACGCGTTATTTCATGTGTTTGTTTATGTCCATGTTACTTAATTGTGTTTTGTCTTTCTCGTGAACGTATTTCTAGCAAGAAAATTTCATGTTAAATTGTTATTGATGTTAACCGTCTGTGACACAATAATTTTTTCTAAGCACAGAAAGCAAATGTTACGTTGAATTGTTATTGATGTTAACCGTATCTGATAATAAACTTTTCTAAACACACAGTTTGGCTGGCTGTGTCTGCTGTTAAGTTCGTCCTAATATTATGAAAGTATGTCACACTGTAAATCGTTCACTTCCAAGCACGCCTCGACGAAGAGAAGCCCTCCGCTTTTGAGGTGGCTTAGCGCTATCCCGTAGTAGAGTACACTTACATAGTCGTCAACCATTTGTTTCCAAACACGCTATCCACTGTACTCGTGTCGCACGTTCAGTCGGCATCAAATGTTCAGAGAGCACTAGGTTTGGGAATACCTTGAAGTTCTCAGCAATTTGAGGCTATATTCGGTCAAACTCCACAGTGAATGTTGTTAGTGCGTTGTAGAACAGGCCGGAAATATAAATTCCCCCCTCGTTCACCCCCATAAATCGCAGAAAAAGAAGGAAGAAGTAATCTGGCGAAAGCTGCAGACGGGTGCCTTCCCAAACCCGTATATCCTAAGCAAATGGCATCCTCAGGTGCACTCTTCCAAATGCAAAAGCGGCGAAGGCGTAGTGACGGTAGATCACATGCTCTGGGCTTGCCCAGCGCTAAACGGTCTAAATGGGAATAAAGAGTCATAAAAATCCTCCCTCCACAGCCATGCAAGAACAATACCAAAAACAAGTCATCCGTCAAGCCCAGGCCGCCGCCGGAAGCCAACTGCTTCCGTGCGACTCCTAGGGACACTAAAAGAGTAAGCGCTAAAAAAAAAAGAAAATAGAACGACGAGCACAAAAGGGGAAGCAGACAACAAACTGGCGCTACCAGCAACTGTTTGAATCACGCTCAACGAGTTTAAATATACATTTTCATGGTGTAACGCAAGCGCAAAAATAACAAAAATAAAATATGATAGAAATATGAATATGTGATAGCACCTGCAGTATAACAATGTGCAAATGACAGCTGTGCATGTCAAAAGGAGCCCTGCAAAAATTGATACTCCGAAGCATGCAAAGATATCGAAGCCACTCGTACACAGACACCACCCTTCTTCCAACGTCTATTATGGGGGGTGTAGACGGTGAAAGGGGGAGCTGCGTCTCACCTCAATCGCCCATACTCTCTGACGGGTGCAAATAAAGTCCTCTCTCTCTCTCTGGCTACTGGTCGAAGCAGCTTTTTCTGGTGTATCGTGGTCCTTAAACTTTTGACGCTAACTGTACGTCTATACAGGGACGACTTACTGCTCTTCCGTAGCAGAGTAGGTAGCACTCGTGAGTCGTGCAACTTTTCAAATGCGTAAGCATTTTTACCGACCCAACGAGTTAACGAGAAAAACTGTCCATCCATCTGTCACGTGAGACGACCAGCGCCATAAAGAAATAAATGAATAAAAGAAATGTTCTTGGCAGCGCTGGCTTTGAACCGGGGCCCCCCACGCTACGGAAGGCGAGTGTCTTAACCACTGGGCTACAGAGCCACGCTTGCAGCATGCGAGTATATATGTACCATATGAATGCGTCGAAACCGCGGTGCGAAACAAATGTAAAAAGAGAACACTTTCTACGAAAGCTTCTTTGAGTGTTGTGGTATATAAGAGTTCTCTCTAGGACAACGTGTAATGCCGATATGGAGGATTGTAGACATCAGCAAAATTTAGACGTCACGAGAGTTTAATGCCAAGCTCGCGTTTCGGTGATCGCGGGATGCGCCTTCTGAGGGGATTCTTCCAGACGCTGGCAAATGCCGGAAAGAATATTAAGGACACTATGCCAGTGCCGCCCGAAAACGGCGTTCTAGGGGCGGCCGCAACCTATAATAGAACTTTACGCTTGCGCGTCACTTAGACAACTCCCAAAGAAGTTTCCGCATGATTTTTTTTTCTTTTTTTTTTGCAATACAATACCGTTAGGGGCGGCTGCGTAACGTACGTAGTACTTTAAGTAAATACCATTTTTATAGCGAAAGCTTTACTGGCCCAGTCGAGTGAGTTTCGATGTGTATATCCGCGTGGCCTTGAAGCGAAGTGTCTGTCTACCTCTGCGAATGCCCGTCCTCAGCGTCCGAGGTGAAATTCCAGGAGCGCACGCATCTGCTAGCAGGGAAGCACGCGAGCGCGAGCGTCTGTTGGTGGTTTAGGGGCCTGGCGTTTCTCGCGTCGACTATGGCGACGGCTTCGGAAACTGACGAAACGATGGTGGTGAGTGCACGCAGTAGGGAGCGTTCGACTAACCATATCGTTCGGTTGGAAAACTGTGCTTCGACTACGAGGCTAAACGAGCATAACCTAGCAAACAAGCTTTCGCTTGCATAACCGGGCCCAGCCGATCTAAGTCGCAGCCATTTCTTTATTTGATGCGAAGCATCTTATGGCGGAGTTAATCCGGTGGTGGTGTGCGGCGTGACCACCCTTTATCTAGCCACTGTTGTATACGGTGTAATGCAGGGGCAGCACTGCTTTCCCACAGTAGTGTGGACTGTAATCTAAATTTTCTCCCTCTCGCTCAAACACACAGCTCTCTTACGGTAGAGTACATATAGTCGTACAACCTATGAGTAGATACAAGTTCAATTTTTACTACTGATATCTCAGTTTACATCCCAAAGTTTGCGGCGATTTAACAACGTAAGATCACAAGTCCAATCTCCTCGAAGGAGAACCCGAGCCCGCAACCGGCGAAGCCAAACCCGAAGCCAAACGTCCTATAGTGAGGATTACAAAAGGGCCATTGGCAAGGTTATCCTTACTCGAACGTTCAGCGAAGTGCGCTCCCTGACCAGGAACCGCGCAGTTCATTCAACCATCGCTCTTTTGGGCGAACGCAAGAAAGGCCATACGCGCACGGCCCGCGGGTCAAGCGGTATGAAACGTCGAACGAAAATGTGTACACAAGAGGAAGTTACCGGCCAAACAAAACGAAAGTAATAAAACCAAACGGGAGGAGGAAGAAAACAGAAGAAGCGCAGGCGCTTCAGAGGCGCAGCCACGATAAACCACGTGGTTTCGCCCTCGGCCGCCGCTTGAGTCAACGAACCTGCAATGGGCGCCCGCTTGCCTTCCCTCACCTGCCTTCCTATAGTAAATAACGGACGTATTGTCCGTTATTTTTTCTTTCTTTCTCGGCAGGCCGGTCACGTGACCCACCTCGCCGCAGGGAAGGACGTCTGTTGGCGGGCGTCTCGATAGCTGCGCGGCTACTGTCGGCGCGTAACGGGCGATGCAACGCGGTGCGCTCTCTCCACCGCCGCAGTTGCTCAGAGGCCTATGGCGCATGGGCGTCGGCAGGGGGGTGCAAAAGGGGCACTTGCCCCCGCCCAAGCTACGCCAGCGCTCTCCCCCTCCCCCAGACGCAATACAGCACGGGTTTGCACCCCACGAGATAAAATACTGCCAACACTCATGCGGCGGCATCGCGGTAATGCGAAGAAAGGTCGCCCGTTCGATGCCAAACCGCGGAGGACGCACACCGATGTGGGCTAAATGTAAAAAAAAAAAAAGAAGAGTAGAAACTGGCTGGGCCTTGTATGCATCCGCCTATATGACGACTCGAACGACGAAAGCCATGCGGTGTTGCTATTTTACCGTGCACTTTATATCGACGTCCAACGTTCACTCGTTAATTATCACTAATCAATTGTCATTAAATAACTGTTATGGACGATACCACACAATGTAAGCGCCCATATACCACCAAAGAACACATATTACAAACGTCCAGTTCATCAGCGGTCATCTATCGCATGAGTACTAGACCTTTCCCTGGCTTCGCGAAGCCAGGGAGACAGACAGACACACAATGAACTTTATTAAGGTCCTGAGGGGGGACTCGGAAAGCCCCCTCACGGCGGAGGAGCCGCCGCGGGTAGCTCCCACGTCGGGACGGGCAGAGCAAGAAAAATTATAAATACGGTTTGGAGGGCAGTAAAGAAATGATAAGGTAGAGGGAAATGAAATGCGTGTTCTTCTGGTGCGCTTTGTGGTGCGACCGTGTGAGTGTTCGATCTGTGTTCATATTCTGCCTTGCGTCAATGCAAAAAAAAAAGAGGTCACAGTTTCGCCGCAACGGCGAAGCAATGAATGCGATAGCAACAAATTGGAATCTAACGCGAAGAACGGAAAGCAGCTCGAAATTGCCAGCGCGTCGCTCGAGCCCAAAGGACGCACGAAAAGAATGCACACAGGACGAGCGCGAACTATCATGCGTCACAGCTAGATACTTGAAGCGCACTGCTAAAACATAAAGCAGGACGCACGAAACGAACGAACAGGTACACACAGCACGAGCGCGAACTAAATGTGGCAGTTGTTACTTATTTCTGTTTGAACAGCGCGCTCCTTTCGCAAACGTGGCCGCTGCAGCGAGCGAAAGACCTTTGTTGCGCTCCTCGCGCCATCTCGCTGGCAATGAAGAAACGCTTATAAGCGCCTGCCGTCTCTGAGTCCGGCCAGCGGTAAAGGGTGTGTATATAACGCTCGCCGTTAGCTCCCTAGAGCATCGGCGTTTTCTGGCGTAGTGGCTAGCGCCATGGGCTGCGGAGCGAGAGGTCCCTGGTTCGATTCCGCGCTTCGGAAGCATTTTTCTAAATTACTTTTCTTTGGGACTTCATATATCTATATATATATATATATATATATATATATATATATATATATATACACTTATACATATACGCTGAATGACGGCGACGGGGACGGACAAAAACCAGCCGAGAGTGTCCATATAATTGCTATAGCAATAAAAAAAAACGACAGGCCTGCGCTGAAACCGCAGCACAGTCACAGCGAAAGCTGGAAGAGCGGCGTTTCTAGAGCCCGTTAAGCTCTCTTGGGGCTACAATACAAGTACACTAGAAAGGTACCCACTACGCCATAAATCACAATTTTTGTGAAGTTGGGAAGCACCTACTAAGCCATTATTCGTCATTCTGCGGAGAAGCGAGGCACCAGCTACATGTCTGTAAGGAAATCACAATTGTTGTGAAGTTGGGAAGCACCTACTAAGATATTATTCGTCATTCTGCGGAGAAGCGAGGCACCAGCTACACGTCTGTAAGGCATTATGTGCACTTTGTTGACGCGACGACTGATGACGATGAAGAATTATGGCTCAGCCCTTTGTAGTGGGTTGGAATCTTTAAACGGCCCACCAGTTATGTAATTTGCATTGGGTGACGCCCGGTCGCTATTTTTATCTCCCATCATGCTGTATAACATACGTTGACGTGGGAGAGAGACGGGGGGGGGGGGGGGGCGAAGAACTTTACAGAAACCCAGAGGAAATGGATCATGCGCTTATGGGCTTCCTTGGCAACCAATACAAGTGCACTTGCGAGGAACCCACTACGCTATAAAGCATTGTAATTTTGCTGAGACCCCGAGGAAGTGGATCATGCGCTTATGGGCTTCCTTGGCAACCAATACAAGTGCACTTGCGAGGAACCCACTACGCTATAAATCATTGTAATTTTTGAGAAGTAGAGCAGCAGGCACTGTGCCATTTTTCGTCATTCTACGGAGAGCGTTGGTACCTGCTAAACGCATGTAAGGCATTATGCGCACTTTGTTGATGCTGTGCCTGATGACGACGAAGAATTATGGCAGAGCCCTTTGTAATGGGTTGGAAGCATTCAACGACTTACTCGTTGCGCAATTCGCATTGTGTGACGCCTGGTTACAGAATTCGCGTTGTGCGACGCTTGGTGCTTATTTTACTCTTCTACCACGCTATATTGCATATGCTAATGTGGTTCCTTCCCGACATGAAGCCTGTATAGAGCCTTTTTGCAAAGCAGTTTCAGGCACTGGCATGGCTCAGAGGTTGAATACTGGGCTCCCATGCAGAGGGCCCAGGTTCGAACCTCGTTCCATCCTGGAACTTTTTTCTTATTTCGTTTTTCTTTTCTTATTTCGAGCGATACTGCTTACGGACACCGGCGGCGGCGGACAACTACGGCGCCAAAAACGGCCGGTGAAATGATCTCATAACAGCTTTCGCTGTAGAAAAAACCCCACAGAGCCCCTTATGCACACACCTGAGACGACTGGAAGGAGAAAACCATCATATTTTTCTTCACAGTCGATGTATTGTTCCTGCGCTGCCACCCCCCGAAATCTTTCTGCACCTCATGTGGTTTTGCATTTTCTCCAGGATCGGACGCACTTCACCTGGTTTTGCACTGCCTCCGTGATGAGTCCACCGTTGAACAAGCTAAGGTGCATGTGATGACGTAATCATGAGACGTCACGTCACGTGACGTCATAATTACGACAGAAATGTTGGCGATTTGTGCCGTCTATGATGATGACGTCTATGATGACGTTATCACGTGATGATGACTTCTTGCCTCACTCGTGTGGACGCCGAAGGGAGACGCCGACGCGTGACACCGGTCAATTTTTGCATTTGATGAGGTATAAGGCTTCCGCCTTAACAAATTGTGGTTTTACGAGCCAAAACACCGATATCATTGTGAAGCAGGGCCGTAGTGATGGGTATTCGAGATTAATTTTGACCAGAATTCCTTAACATGCCCCTAAATCTGAGTGCACGGGTGCTCTTGCGTTCCGCTTTCACCAAAATGGCGGCACCGTGGCCGGGATTCGAACCCGTGCCGACGAGATTATCAATGCAACACTCGCATTATTTTGGCAGCGTAAATTAAGAACACACATACTCAAGGGAAGACACGCAGACAGGAAGAGCGCTAGACATCAGTTGAGCTTACTCCCAGATACACACATACATATTAAGTGCGCAAGAGGTGTGTGTGTGTGTGTGTGTGTGTGTGTGTGTTGTGTGTGTGTGTGTGTGTGTGTGTGTGTGTGTGTGTTTAGTGCGCACATCACATATCACGACCACTTCATGTGCGCAAGATTAGCATCCAAGTAATCAAGCTCTTTCTAAGACAGAGCTTTAATTTAATTTAATTTCCATTTATAAAATGAATGCGAGTTCCAGCAACGAACTAGCCCACCTTACCGCTTTGACAGCGCAACACCACAGCATGTAAGCTAGCACGGAGGGTCCTGCCTTAAATTACATAACCACTCATTTTTTCTTTCCCTAGCTCCATCTAATTCGGCTCCATCTATGCCGCGAGTGTGTGTAAGCGGCTCGCACCTTGACCCGCATTGCATGATTGTATGCAATGAGGCGTTCGACAGAATACCGACGTAGTTTTTTTCATAAGGATCAGATGAAGGGGGTAAAGCAAAACAAAAAAAAATTGGGAGAAGGGCTGGGATGGGCGCCGGCGGAGGAGGGGGGGGGGTTCTATATGTGAGCATACACTTCGTCATTTTATGCTTATATTTTTTGGTGCGTCTTGCGATGTACATGGCTGTAGAAATACTGTGAGTGGTATGCTGGGAATGTTATTGGAAGAAGCTGTTATTAGCGAGAAAACACTGCGAGCTCTTGTTTTCTTTCTGAAATGTGAAAATACGGGAAGATACGCTTCGTTAGTGCCCGGTATCCCAATGTCATGAAATCGAAACTCCGCTAACAAATGACTAGGATAAGTAAAAAGACAGGAATAATGTAAAGCACAGAGGCGTCAGTTATGGGGGAGGGGGGGTGAAAGAGCGGCGGGGGAGGGGATTGGCCGCATACTCTAGCAGGAGTAATTAGCGGCCGCATTTTGTTCGATACACGTAGCATATTGCCGGCCTCAGGGCTGGGTACAGAAAAATACAATAAAGTACCAGTGAACGATAGGAATGGAATTTTTTTTTCTTTCGGGGGGGGGGGGGGGGGGGCTCATTTCCTTGTTAGACAACCGAATGAATCTAACAGACAATTAGGCTATACCTACACTTTTCGAAATGTCTCTCACATCACGACCGCGCTTACCACTAATATTTCCAACAGCTATGAACAACAGCATTTCGAAAAAAATACGCATTCAATACAAATACTTTCAGCAAGGTGGATATCTACATATTCCTTTGCGACGGGTTCTTCTGTAGTTGTCGCTATTGTTGATGAGCAGCCATTACAATTAAGTATAACCCTGTTGTGAATACTGTGCTTGTATTTCGAAAGCAAGGTACTTCGTTTTGTGCCCTTCTTTCTCACCTGCCTTCTTTATTCGTAACACATTATGAAACATTTTTTTACACTTTCTGTACACCGCCTCGATTATTTCTTGTCTTCAAAGATTTCCCGCCACTCGTGCTAGTGCGAATAGTACGCTGGCGCCATCTAGCACTCTTTCATAGAAACAGCACGCGTCCAAGAATGGCGGCAAAAGTATGAACGCAACAAATCAAACACTTGAGTGCATAAACCAGTAGAGCTCCGTAGTTCAAATGATCGTAAGCATCGTCGTGTGCTACTAAAGGTTACCTTATTATGCGTCACAGCACCTAGCCTCACCTAGCCTGTACAGTCAGTTTCACATTATCCGAATGTTTTCTGTGAACATTATTTGTGTGCGTGTGTGAACGGCCGCTTTTCTCAGTACATGAAAGGCAGAAGCTTCACCACTGTGTTATTGTGCCGAGGTACACGGCAAATTGCTTTTAAACCTTCTGAAAGTTAACTCGAACATGAATGCGTGAAAAGTCATCGCAAATATGAACTGCATCAATGAAAAAAAAAACTTTTAGCCTAACGAATATGAGTAGACTTCCTCCTCATGACGCCTAAAAATACGAACTTGATCTGCTTCCTCCTATTTCCATAATTCGGTGCCCACAGCTAAGTCACAGTGAATAATGCTTACCACTAAAGTGAAGCAATGACTTGGTTGTGATGAAATCTCTAGTTAAATTTGTTTTTGGAATTTCTGGATATTACTGCAGAGGACTCAAGCAAGCAGGCAGCGTTCTTTCACTGACGAACTGCAAACTGAGTGCTGGTGCTATGTCCACCCCTATTATCAGTTTTAGCATGAACTTATAATAGACGAACAGTGTTGGCATTGTGTAAGTAAATTTAGAAAACTTCACACAGCGTGCTTCAGACAAACTCATACAATGTTAATGTCCTAATTTATATTTAGCTTTATGATAGTTCTATATGATAGTTTTTATGTCCTAGTTTGCATAGCTCGATACTTTTTTTCTTTCCTTTAATTTTAACTCAGTGAATGGTTTTTCTGGTGGCGACGGAATCATTTATTTCCTATAAAATGACTTGCATTAAAAGAACTAAATTCCTCATATGCCTCATATTCGTCTAACACGTTAATGATATGAATAGAATGACTCCACAACGATTAACATCGTTCGGTAAAGGTGGCTTCGCCACAAGGAGACAAATATTGGGGAGAAACGCGCTTTTGCGATTACGCGTCGTTGCTCGGAATACCCAGCATATTTCCAATACAGATTTACTAGCCATAAGCACAAATAAGTCTCACATTAGGTAAATATTTGCACCCCTTATGAAAACACGCGTCGCCGAGCTACATTTGAGGGATGGAAATTAATGCGCGAGGATTTGCGCTCTCAAATAAATTTACAGCTTGGTCTGACAGCTCTTTTTCGATCGTCGCGCCCTGTGACAAGTGTATTACAATTTTTTCAACAGTTTGCCATCTGCATATTGTACCAAATGTGTATGGTACGCGATGACTGTTACATTATGTATTCTGTTTTTGTGTTTTATCCTATAAATGTAAAACTATGTAGACTCTGTAAGTGCACCTCGAAGGATAACGCTACCATGGTACTACGCCCGTTGCAAGTTTTGATGCGACATTTCGTCGGCAATACTTGTCATCATAGGTCAGCAAGCTCACTCATGAGTCGACTCACTCGGACTCACTCAGACGCAGATCAAGCCGTGAGTCTGAGTCTGAGTGAGTCCGGGTGAGTAATATTTTGGTGAGTTTGAGTCCGAGTGAGCTCGGTTGATACAAATTTTAGTGAGTCTTAGTCCGAGTGAGTCCGGCTGAGGAAAATTTTGGAGAATCTGAGTCTGAGTGAGCCCTAAACACAAATATATTTCTTGAGTGAATCTGAGTGAGCTGCAAATTGTTTTGCCGACATATAGTGATAACTACTTAACGTCAGCATTACTATCAGTCCTATGACGTCTCACATTGATATTCATTTCTACTCACAGATACTTCAACGCACTAGCGTTCATACGACAGCTCAATATTTATTATTCAGAGGCATGCCTTGACCCCCCCCCCCAGGCAAAGTTTTCAAAGGAAGTTCATGATAACAATATCTCGTGTGAGTCATATCTTACAATAAAAATGTCTTTACTGGATTGCAATCACTTATAACTGGTATGTGAAGGTACGAGACGAAACTGCGCATCGTAGAACACTTATTGTGCGAGATATTGGTGTTTAAGTGCGTTGATATTCTGATCTGAAAAGCTAATTATAAGCTCACGGACTCATGAGTCGACTCACATCGAGACTCATATCCAGCGGTGAGTCTGAGTCTAAGTGAGTCCAGGTGAGTAATATTTAGATGAGTTTTAGTCCGAGTGAGTCCGGTTGAGGAAAATTTTGGTGAGTCTTAGTCCGAGTGAGCGCTATAGGCACAAGATACATTTCTTGAGTGAGTCTGAGTGAGCGCCACATTTTTTGCCGACTTATGCTTGTCCTAGGCGATGAAAAGCAGCCACGGCAACTTGTTTTCTGGGCTAGTTCATCTTTACCAAATGAAGCCATCGCAGCGCGAAATTTGCTTTATTTCGCGGTACTATCGCTTGGTTAAACAACCGTGAAGCTTGTTTAGATTACTGAGAAACGCCATGAGAAGCCAGGATGCAATCCAACACACAATGTCACATCTCTATGTTTGTTTGATGCAAAGATAAGGCGTTATTTACCATATGACTACCTTCTCCACGTGATAAAGTTACTGATTCTGGTATCTAAAATCGGCAGCTAATAAGACAAGTAGGCCTATCACGTTCGTTTAGCGCACTGGTCGGTAAAAAAAAAAAACGCAGCTTGAAGTGAGATTGAGCTCCTGACACGCCTTCAGGCCTCAGCGAAGTGTTACCTTTATTACCATATACTTTTTCGTTTTAGGAACATGAATCATGCCACTCGCACATACACCGATTTAGATCGTACGAAAAGTCGTACAAGCAGTAAAATATAAACCGTGTCAGAAGGAAGGAAGGAACAAGAGAGAAAGGAAAGGCAGGGATGTTAACCAGTCTAGAAGAACTGGTATGCTACCCTACACTGGGGGAAGGGATGGGGGAGGTATAAGGATAGAGATAGAGATAAAGGGAGAGAGAGAGGGGGAGAAAGATGACAAACTCTGATTTGCTTTACTTTCATGGTCATCTGAAACGCTCCATGGAATAGCCTACGATAGTTATAAGAGTTCCGAAAAGTAGAACGCACGCATAGAGGAAAATAAGAGTTGGGTGAAAAGTTGTACGCACCGAAACCTCCCAGCGTCTGCGCACCGTCACGAGCCGATGATGCACGGGCATTGCGCCGGGGCATGCAGCTTGCCTCGGCGCCGCTGCCTGGCCTCGAAACAATGCGGCCTAACCGCACGCCCGTCGCAGCCTCTACTGCTAAGACATCGCTGCTGCTACCGCAGGGGCATCGCCTGTGCGCGCTTACGCGCGGCCTGGACCTGTAGTTGCGTGCAACGGCATCGTCATTCAAAACTGCTGCGAGCATTAGCGCGACGCATACAAGACAAGAACCAAATTTCTTAGTCGGGAAATGAGATGAGTCGTGTTTATTCGTGCGTTATACGAAGCACTTTTTGAAGGGGATGATGTAAACAGTTGAAAGTTTAGCGCACATCGGGCTCTTCGTGTGTGTCGTGGTTCTCTTCGTATATGACGTCGCGCTAATACGTTTGGCGGTTACGCAACACCAACTCGCCCGAACAGCAACCCTTTCGAATTTCGTCATTCAAACGCTCGCATTCCAGCAGTCACACTACTGCACTGATGGGCAGATAGTGGGATCAATAATCGCAGCTTGATAATCGTATACTCTCATTTTGCCTATTTTCCAGGGGCTTTTCTAAAACGTCCACGTGGGATGCTGCTCTACGCAGCCAGGATATTGAGGCACAGCTATGGGCGGCCCAACGGGCCCTCGACGTGCCGGTGGAGCTAGGCCTATCTGTCCCGACGTGGCAGCGGCCCCCTAAGTGCTAGTTAACGCCCCGATCGAAGGACCTAAATAAAATTATTCCATTCCATTTCGAATCAACATTAAATTTCTGAAGGGTCGTTAGTAAGGTTGCACCTCGGCTGGTAAACCTACACACAAAAGAAAGGGGGGAGGGGACGAGGGGGGAGGAAGGCAGAGGAGTGTTATTTGCTACTGATCGATCAAGCCTTGCGAAGATTGACAGCCGTCCCACCGTCCGAGTGCCGCCTGTTAAACTCTGTACAGTTCGTTACATCGTACGGTCACAGCAAAGTCGTTTATCGCATTATCTTGCCTCAAATGTGCATACTCCCACTCCGATAAGTCCTGCCATGCGGCAGTGCTGCGCATCGTACCTTACACTTCGCGCCCATGGGTAGAGCCTCATAACTGTTACGCTACTCGCGCAGGTTTTAAAGGTGTAATAATAATTGTTGGTGCTTTACGCACCAAAACCACGATATGATTATGAGGGACACCGTGGTGATGGGCTCCGGAAATTTCGACCAGCTGGTGTTTCTTAACGTGCACAGTACACGGGACTATAGCATTTCGTCTTCATCTAAATGCGACCGCCACGGCCGGTATCGAACCCGCGACCTTCGGGTCAGCATCCGAGCACCGTAACCACTGTAGCACCGAGGCGGACTTTTAAAGGTATGAATAAACTTAAATGATATGCGTGAGTCGCTCGTTAAGGGACAAAAGTCCAGTTGCTGCTACGCAGGGCTCCGTAACGTTATATCGAAAAACGTGCAGGTGCACTCATGCAGCGTCATGGTTTGCATGTTCCTGCGCTGCGTCCTTCCATGACGTAACGAACTTTCGATGATGTCGCACATGACGGACGGCTTTGACGTCATTGTATACGGCTTTTTTTGGACGGCTTTGTAGAACAAAGCCGCCGAATGAAAACGGACAAAGCTAAACCACGTCGAGATGCCGAAATGTCGTGCCGACAGCACAGGCCGCGTGAACTGCGCTTTTAAAGGGGTCATGAACCACTTTTCCAAGTAATGATCTAATGACCTTAGTATCATAGTTTACTGCCTCCCGAATCGATTGCCGCAAAAATTTCTCGAATCCGTCAAGAATCAGCGGAGTTACGGGGGTTTGGCGCACGCTCCCAGCGCTTTCTCTCTTTTCTCGTGCCGACGAGCGCACTCGAAGCTAGACAGGGAGGGATGACACGGGGGAAGGAAGTTACGTCAGTGCGCGTCATGAAACGCGATCGCTCTCCCGCTGTGATTCGCTTGCGCGAGTGCGGCTACCGTGTATTGAGGAGTGCGGCGCCAGCAAGTGGCGGCACCCCGCGGCAAGAAGCGCATCTGATCCGAACGACGCTCTCGGTTTACGTCGGCTATCGGCCAATAAGCATGCTATGTCTCTTGCGACGTAAACTGCCAGACGCCCCGCCCACCGACGAGAGTGAGAACCGGCCTCTGTTTGAAAAGAGGGCGCCTGGGGAAACGGCAATTTCGCGCTCCGCTTGTGGCCTTTACGCGGCGCGCACGACTGTAGTATTTGGCAGAGCAGTTCATAGCCGTGTCAGCTTTCCGCAGGATGTGTTTTTTCAACAAGCCCAAGGGGTGCTTCATGACCCCTTTAAGATGAGGAAACAAGTGGTCAGGTTTGCCATTCCAAACATACGCACCACATACAAATGCTAAAAGCGGCATCAAGTGAGGCAGTTTGTCTTGCGAATAATTGGTCACGTGTAACATAAACTGGTCACGTGTAACAAAGAAGTAATTGAATTAAAGCGGCCATTACCGAGTAAACGTGTAATCAACCAATTATAAAATCATCTAGTGGGTAATCGCGCTTTTTTAGAGTACAGTTCCTCAGTTCCTGAACTCTGAAAAAGCGCGATTACCCCCAAGACCACAAACACAGAAAGCAGATTCAGTCAGTACCTGTACGTTAAAAAAGCGCGATTACCCCCAAGATGTACAACCGACTAGCCCTAATAGTTGCTCTTATTACAAAGTGATGTATCGAGAAAGAAAATCACCGCCCAAGAACTACGCACAGATGGTTAACCCAGGAGGGTTTTAAATAATTTTAAGTCCTCCTTGTCGTTAACCGGCGAAGCTGAAACGTGCGGCCCCTGTGTTTATCTCGAGCTCAGATCTATCGAGCAGTCTTTCGAAGCGTCTTGTGTCATAGTTCTCGATTTCTCTTTCACCACATTAAATGGGCGCGCTCTTCAAACTTGGTGCTTGGTAAAGTTAGCTTAAAGAATATTAAGAACACCTAAAGGACTTCGTGGGTAGCGATTCATGCTACGTGGGGTATCACCGTTAGCTATATATGCGGACAAAACTTCAAGAGAAACTAGTACAAGTGCACAGACCCTTGGAGGTTCTTCAATATAGTGTCCGCGTACTCACCAAGGAGGTTGGTACTCACGGACCGCCACATTTTCCCACCTCCCATCCATATGCAGCTTCGCGTTAAAACGAAATGGATTATCAGCAATCGATTACATGTAATCCACTGCGTACAAGTCTGCCTTTCATGGATGCCAACACTCTATCCGTGGCAGGGGTGTTCGCTGTACGGAACTAGGGGCGCGGTGGAGTCGACGTTGTCTACTTCGCGTGATCAGCCAGCTGACGACATTGGCCGTCGCTGTCAAATGGGCGTGCCCTTGATCCTTCCCTCATTGTTCTTTAATTGAGCGGTTCGCGACGGACGAGACATTGTGTAAGAGCTTGTGGATGCGATTCATCGTGGCTTCGTTTCCGCTGCGTGCGCTTCGCGTGCCCACCATCGCGATGTATGCGTATACGTATATAGACGCAGTATGCATACGCGCCCTTGCCAGTAATAACCCCTTTAATGGGCATTTTCTAGTTATTTTGCTTACAAGTAGGTAAACTTCCTGTCCTTATTCGGGTACGAGAGGTTTCTCATTGTTAGCTGTCCTCCCGTGCTCGATGCTCTCTTTTGTACTTCAATAAATTATTACCTGTCGTGGTAGCTAAGCGGCTAAGCCGTAGCGCTGCTAAGCTCGAGGACGCGGCTTCGATTCCCGGCCCCGTTGGCCAAATTTCGAGAGGGCCGAAATGCAAAGAACATCCATATAATTAGATTTATGTTCACGTTTGTGTTCACAAAACGCCGCATAAACCGCGAATATATAATGTCTGCTCCATACGCTTTGCGATTTATGTTGAATATCTGTTATGTTGTGCTCCCGTCTGGCCAGTTCTTTTCTAAGTAACTTTTCTATTATAACTGGCCTATAAACTATGCAGCGATAAAAAAAAAAGTGTTTACCCAGAAAACAAAAATGAACAAGTAAAGAAAAAACATATAGCAAACTGAAACAAATAAAAAAGAACTGCACAGCAGGACAGGACACAAGGAAAGAAGAAATTGGGGAGGGGCGAAACATGTAGGGAAGGGTGTTTTAGCTACACTAACGTGAAACCTGTGGAGGGGCGAGGCATGCAGTGTGCACCGGCGTTTCCCACAGCAAAATCACTGCTAATTGGCACTGAGAGACAGAAGAAAGATTAACACAGAGACCCGCAGTCCGTTTTTAGTAGTTAATTAACGTGCACGCTGCGAATCTTTATTGCACAACTACGCATATGAGAAATCTGCCACCGGCCCTACACTGCAGGTCAAGATCCAGTGCCAATATATATATATATATATATATATATATATATATATATATATATATATATATATATATATATATATATATATATATATACATATATATATATATACATATATATACATATATATATATATATATATATATATATATATATATATATACATATATATATATATATATATATATATATATATATATATATATATATATATATATATATATATATATATATATATATATATATATATATATATATATATATATATATATATATATATATACAGACGCGGTGGCCGGTGGTGAACGGTTGTGCAGCGCGAGCAGTCAGTTTTTTCAATCAAGAAACTCGCTAGCAGACGCCGCCTGCGTTGGCGTTGTCTCTCGCGGGCGAGGGCGCGTTCTCGTTCCTTGCGAGCTGGTAGTTCAGCTTTCATCGCAGAAAGAGCGTTTCCATAGTCAACACGCGGCGTTCGCTCTCTCTCGCCACACGGCGAGCGCTGAGGCGGTGGCGCCCTCTCTTGCGCTCAAGCAAATGAACCGTCCCGACAGCAGATGACGATGCACGCCGACATGCCGAGACCCTAAGGTGCTTCGCCCCTAAAATAACATGGCAATGGACAGTTCGCTTGCAGGGGTGAATTCACTTTTCAATAGAACGCTCACACGCACACATTTCTGTCCAAATTCTACCCACAGTATACAAATAGATCACTTCGTACATAGCTACACATGGCTGCTCATCACAAGCGCTTATCTATAGCCCAGTGTCCACTAAGAAAGAAGTCTTTTAAGATGATGTTCGCACTTATTGCTGAAAATGATTTTCAGTTCGCGTTCCATGTAATTTCTGTAATGTGAGAGGGCGGCTGTCCAAACTTGCTAGTTTCTTCTCTAGCCTTTTTCTTTCATTTGCGTACTTTACGCATTCCAGAAGAACGTGACCAACAGTCTCATTTTCTTGACCACAGCAGCACTCAGGTGGATTGGATCGGTGTATCTTGCACAGGAAACTGTTTGTGTACGCTATTTCCTGTCGATGTCTGCGAAGTAACGTCTCTATGCGTCGTGAGAGATCTGTAGTTATTGAAAATTTTCTTTGTGGATCGACTTCACGTAGTAATCATTACTTTGATTCAGTGCCATCAAAGCACCTCTTCATAAAACAGTGGTTAGCTCCTTGCAGGGGCGCAGCCTGGGGGGAGGGGCCAACTCCCTCCGCCCCCCTCGAATTTTCAATTTTGCATGTGTATGTGTACAAGCGCACATACAAACGCACGCTTGAACATGCATAAAGTATGGTTGAACACAACCCTCCCCCCCCCCCTAAAAAATTCTGGCAACGTAACTGGCTCATTGCGTTATAATATTTCGGATATCCGCCCTAGACATAGGCACTGCGCAATCCCGTCCTTCATTCAAGGAATAAAGGGCGATGAACAGGCAGACAGACTCGTTCAGCTTGACCAAAGGGGAGATATTAACAAAATTTTCCCGCTTCTAAACAGGACGTGTAAACTGAGAGGGACATCGCGAAGCTGCATATAGAAGAGGATTACATTTTTCGTCCTGGCTCACACTATGCACCTTCTTCGACGACTGCCCAAGACGCATGTATACAAGGCCACTCTTGAGCGCCTCCGACGCACTCGGGTAGAAGTCGACGAATGTGTGCCAAGTCGATGCAAGAAAAACGAAGCCACGTGGGAAGAGGCGAGCCGCGCACGCGGTGCACAAGTCTCTCCTTTGTCGGCGCCTCTTATCACGGCGACATCCGCCCCTGGGAGCTGCTACTCAGGCGGCGTGTAGCTGAGACTCCGCGTCGCCGATAAAGGCGGAGCCGGTTTCGAGCAGCTCTTCAGGAAGCCGAGGAAGGAGAGAGAGAAGACTCGAAGATTAAGCGACGCATACGTGTGTATCTAGGCGGCTTGTGCGCTATGCGGTTGCACGCAGCTGCGGAAGTAGCTGCGGGTAGTAGTCATACGGAAGTAAATATATGTGTTATATATACGGAAGTAAATATAAAATAAAACTCACAGTGTCATTTATGCATTCGCCTAAGACGACGCGAAGGCGAAAACCATCTTCTTTTTCTTCTCAGTCGATGCATTGATCCTCCCCGCCCCCCTCCGAAAGCTTTCTGCACCTTACGTGGATTTGCATTGCCTCCAGGATCGGAGGCATTGCAAGCATCCTGCACATCGCCTGGTTTTGCATTGACTCCGTGATCAGTCCACCATTGACGATGTCATGTGATGATGTCATCATGTGACGTCGCGTGGTGTGACGTCACGATGGATGGATAGATGGATGAATGGAAGAACTTTATTTAGGTCCAGTAGGTATAGTTTCCGACGTCACAAATTTTTACGATCTGTGACGTCATCACATAATGATGATTTTTTTTTTCATCACTCGTGTTGACGCCGCCGACAGCCAATTCTCGCGTTTGATGAGACATCTAAGGCTTTCGCCTTAACACACCTTAATCATTTGTTTTTTAACTCTAACAGCATGGCCGTCATCATAGTGAATGAAAGCCGATGAGCAGCAATTTAAAAAAAAAAAGATACACGCTTATCTGCTGACGCTTCTAACATCGAATATCTGTCTTTTTTTTCTGTGTAAGATTTGTGCACCTGGTGTATTATTTGGAGAAATGTATTTCGCCTTAAAAATCTACTATACAAGTTTGTTTTGAACAAGCAGTTCTAGTCATGTATGTTCCAGTTCACTAGTTAGAACCACAGCTTCGTTTAAAAAAAAAAAAAACTTTTTTTACTGTAAAGAGTGCATTTATAGGTGTCTCATCATTTTTTTTCCGCTGTGTTTACTGCACTTATTGTATTTTCACTGTATTTATGTACTGCATTTATGCATTTATGCTTTTACATAGGCATGCTGAGTGTTTTGCAATATCTTTGTCTGGGCGGGGATTGGTGCACTGCCAGGCATTTAGTTGCCTCTTCGCCACCCCTTCCTGTTGAACCTCAAGAGATGTACACTTGAACTGATGATAAGTAAACTTCACGTCACTTTCCTGAAACCCTTCATGCGCTATAATGGCACACCGTTTTACGTCCATTTTTCTAGATTAGTGGACTCAAGGAATACACTAGGGCACACGAACGCCGAGGTGCGAGTACCACTCCCAGACACCTAAGTCGAGTATTAGGGTCGCCTCCATTTTTTTTAACTGCGGAGCAATTTAAGGGACCGCCCTGTCATCGTGTCATGTCTCACGTTAGCATCACGCAGTTGGCATCGCGTTTGACACACATAAGCCAAGCAGGTTGCCCGTTTGGAACGCCAGCGCTCGCTTGCCCGTGAAGCCTCGCCGAAGAGCTAATTAATCAGTCCAAGCCAGCGAAATGCCAGCGTCGGGAGTTAGACGCACCGCGCTCGGAGCGGCAAACAGTAGAAAAACAGTATGCAGGAGACCACAGAACAGAATATAGATCATCGCAAAATAACTAGGATAATGACAAGAAAATAACGGAAAATTATATTAAATGTGACATAATCACACGAAAAGAACAGAAAGGAACAGTTAAACGCTATAAAAGAACACAGAAGATCAGAAAAGAGCCGATAAACACAATATAAACACAAAGAAAACACAGGAGAATCAATGCTCCGCAGTTCGCACAGCGTTCACTTCGAGTGCAACTGACTGTTTTTTTTGTTGTTTTTTTTTTTTGCTTGCGGCCTATTGAAACGGTCTGCGTGCAGAACCGATCATTCGTTGGTATCAAACGATGATAGGGAATGTCTTCGAGTTGAAGATCGCCGGAAGTGCGTCGTTCTTGATGTTATCGGTTGACGTCGGGCATGAGTGCCTGGGGCAGATTTCGTTTCTTTTCTTCGGTATAATATTGCTACAACTATATGGTTCGATACCCATTGAGGCGGTTGTGCCCCGATAAGAGATAAGTGTTTTGGGATAACTTGAGTGCGCAGTTGTGGTGACGATGATGTTGCAGCAGGTTATCACGTGCTCCAAATAACAGGCGTGGTTTTCCATTGAAAGCGCGGAATTTCGGCTTACGCAAACGCTCTAGAGACGACATTATTGTTGAGTCATGGGCGTGGCCATCTTTTTGAATTTTACACAAATTACATCTGAGTTCTGTCTGCCGCAAGGTAAAATCAGCACGATCATGAAATGCCTAATACACCCGTACAGCCGTTTTCATGCTTATAGGTGTACTGTAGTACAGTTGGCTTGGTTGTTACACACTCCAAGAAAAAAAAAAAGATATTCCGTTTCTCTTATTGGTACGTCCTGACTTGCCACATGTATAACTCTCTTTACCGATACACATTTACTCCCTCCTGGAGATTATATAGTATATACAAGCAGTGATGTGGTATATACGTGGAAATAGCGCTATAACAAATAGCTTTTCGTCCTTTCGGCTGTTTATACGTTCTTCGAAAAGTACACTTGGTGCACGGAGTTCGTTATTTATCTAGGTCAGCGTATTTACAAAAAAGGTAATAAAATTGGCAATTTTCCGGCATTTCTCTTGCCGTGGCACGGTGCTAATATGCTGACGCTACATATCCAGAAGGGTGCACGATTGGGTTTCATGGTAGAGCATGCTTGAAATTTCATTAGAGAGTGCAATAAAAACAAAGTCAAGATAGCGTTCTGTTTTATGCCTCCTCTGTTCTTACTGCGCTCCCTGTTGAAACTGAACTCATGCTGCAAATCACTTTTCTTGTTAAAATATCTGCTACCTACCGCTCTTGATAATTCCCATTGTATTTGTAGAAAAATATGCACAGTATACCACTTCCGAATGACCGTTCATCGTGTCCAGTATGTCCGGCCAACTGTTACCGCAGGGAGGCCCTTTCGTACAAAGAATTACTGTAGATTGAAGCATACTTGTTAGCGTAGCATGCGCCAACAAAACCTAGATATTTGCTACTTAAAACGGCTTGTTGTTGATTCCATATTCGGGCAACACCACCTAGATTATTGGCTCGGGCCCCTGTCCGGCTCGATCTGCAGTCGGGCCGGGCTGGGTAGGTGAAATTTTTTCTCGGGTTCGGGCCGGTCCCGGGTCACGCTTTTGAGTCACCGGGCCGGCTTCGGGCGGCTGAACTTGCACGAGTGCCGGGCTCGGGCCGGGCCCGGGCCGAGAATTACGGCCCGTGCAGTGCTCTAGGCAGCGTTAACAAGGCAAGATGGCGGCGCATAAACGCATACGTGAAGTACTGTATACAGCCAAGAGAGAGAGAGAGAAAGGTTTATAGTGGCAGAAAAGCTGAGAGGTCGGGCTGAATGAATCTTCTGGCCTGTTACTCAGTGTTAGGAAAGGAGAGCGGGTGTGAAAGAGAGGAGAGAATAGTATTAGTGTAAGAAAGGCGGAAATGTTGTATAGAGTGACCCCCCGAAATTTGCATAGAATGTCTGTACAACTGTTTTTCTTATTTGAATTTACAACTCACTTGCACAGCGCCCTACAGCGCATAATGTAAGAACACGTGCGTACCTATAGACTACAAACGTTTTCAAAATCACGATAGCGCGCATTACGAATCAGCGTGCGGCATTCCGAAGTACTTTATAACGTCATTGTATGACATCTACACCTAATGTACATAAACACGTCTGCACACATCTAAATAGAACGACGTGAACGTATTAATTAATACCTGTCTGTGAACTAAGAAACCAGCTGATACAAGGGAGACAATTCGCGGTATAAGTCAAACAGTAGGCGCACGCTGCCGCACAGACTCCACTGGATCTTTTATTTCACGAGCTTTTTAGCTCTTCGTCGACATAATTTGTAAGTCGTATATGTTCAAACAGACCGCGGCTTTAGAAGGTTCGCTCGAAATACAGTGCAGCTCAGTGCTCAGTTTCAAATTACGTTTGTATTGTGTGAGTAAAACACATCATTGCTATTTGATCTATTTGATATGAAAACAATGTAGAAAGGACAAATAGAAAAATAGAGAAGGATCAGGATTGCAATTTACACTGAGAGGTGCGTGCCTGCTCCTCAGGAAGGAGCAAATCGAAATAGAAGTTCAAGAGAGGAACGTCACACTGTTGAACGTAAAGCAAGTGTAATATGGAATTCATTCAGAATGAGTTGTACGAAATATTATCTTACCTTGCGAAAATGAACCAGTGCGTGATATTTATCCACAGGCAAGTGATAAAGAAATTCGGGCTTTTTATGTTGACGCAAGCTTGCGATAACATAATGTCCTTTGCAACGCAACCTGCGCAAGTCAACAATAATTTCGTACGAGTCTCGTCATTCTCTCGACGCAGAAAACTAACGGCTTACACGTCGCACGTGTTGTACCTAGTACGGTGAACATCTCGGTGATATTCGCTGAAATCACCTAAATACTTTGATTCTGAGGAGTTAATCACTAATAATTCACACAGTCCCTCATTCATCCGCCTAACAAAACCATGCAGCTTCCTTTACTTCTCAGTCATTGCATTGATCCCCCCCCCCCGAAAGGTATGTGCACCTCACTAGGTTTTGCACGACTTTTGCAATCTAGGATTGCATGTAACGACTTTTGGCAATCTGTGACGTCATGATGACGTCATATGTTGACGTCATCACGTGATGATGATTATTTTTCAGCACTTGTGTTGACCCCGCCGCCGATGGCCAGTACTGGCATTTGATAGAGGCATCTAAGGCTTTCGCCTTAATAATTAATTGGAAACGATGCACTAGTAAGAATATTAGAGCGCTGTAACGCATCACGGTGACGAGACGTTCCGAGAAGAAGAGAAAATTCAATTTGTATAATTATACTACGTCGTACAGTGCGGGGTTTGAAGCCCCGAGCTGGCAGAATATTATTGTCTCCTCTCAATGCGACTGTCAAAAGCGAACGGCTTCATCACTGGTAGACTACATTGCTTTAACTTTTTTTTTTCTTTTCCTGCATAGGCAACGAACAAGCTGCACCGACTACGCCTATCAACAGATGTCACACAGCGACTCAGCTGCGTTAGGCGCGCATGGAATGGCCTCCGCGACCGACCTATCTGCTCCCCTCCGCCCCAGCAGCGACAATCTGTCCTTTCCTCTCAAGCTGCAGAGAGGTTGTAGTGCCCTTCGCTTCGGCTACATTTCTGGCCTCCTTTCCAGCTTCGCCCGCTACAGCATACAAACACGTGCGCGCTTCTCCTCTCCACATCCGAAGATCACAGCGTCAGAGCACACAGTGAGCGCCAGCGGTCGCGGAAAAAGAGGCTCCGCAGGCTCGTGTTTTAACCAACCAGAAAGGCTGAAAGCGCTGCCGCGCTTTTCGCGGTGTACAGCGCTATCTCCGGATATCTGGCGGCGGTGTCGTCTGCTGCGTCAGCCGAAAGCACATTGTCGTCTACGAACAATATACCGGTGCCGAGTGTCATACAAGGTTCACGGTGCGCTGCTTCAGCCAGGTGTCAACGCTTCGGTGTCGTCTGCTACGTTGCCCGCATCTGCAAGCAGTAGCGTGTTGTCGTGTGCTGCGCAAGAACGGCTGCTGCAGTGGTGTCGTCTGTTGCTTCAACCAGGTGTCATCGCGGTGGTGTCGTCTGCTGTGTCACCCAAGCACCCCTTCTTGTCTGAGAGCAGTTACCTACAGTAGAGGGCCGCACAGGAACGGCTGCAGTGGTGTCACTAGCTGCTTCAACTTGTGTCTGTGCGTTGTTGACACCTGCTGCTTCAACCGCGGTGGTGTCGTCCGCTGCGTCAACCAAGTGCCAGAAGACGAGGCTTTCCCTCCGTTGTGTCGCACCTCGCCGCGTGGTCTGCTAAGCGACGAGCCGCCGAGAATCATAAGAACACTTGTTGTTTCAACAACCGCCGATCGCTGTTCTCCCTTATGTAAGAACTTCATCGCAGCTGCACAGTGCGCCTTGCCACGCGCATCAAATTTACGACGAGCTTCCCTCTCTTGTAGTCAACGTCGGCAGAAGAAAAGGAAAGGAACTTCGCGAGCAACAGCAGGCAAACACACAACGAGTTATTCCCGCAGCATTTGATGTATTGAGCGCTTGTGCGCGCGCGCCGAGGCCCCTTTAGCTTCGTTCTATCGCGAACGTTACGCCTTAACACGTAGCTGGTGAACCGACATTTCATCTCACTTCTTCATCAGACGGTTAGAAAGAAAGCAAAAAAGATGATCTCGACAGTTGGCGTCCTAGCCTGTTCGCCAGCACACGAAGCGAACTAAACATTTTCATCGGAAAACAAACCCGGAAGTAAACTCGTCAGACAGAACGCAGCTATGACGGCAACGTTGTTGGATGGACTGAAGCGAACCTGTAAGCCCACGATAACGAAGGAATGAAATAGAGGCATCATTTCCGGCGACTAAACGGAATACGGAAGCACAGTGTCCGCCTCTTCCTACATACTTCGTTTTGTTCGTCTCTTCACGGTGCCTTCGTCCAAAGATCAGTCCAATCGTTTTGAGAACATCGATGATTACATTCAAGTGCGACGAACGGGTCAAGACTACGTATGAAGGTAAGTCAAATATTCCACTGTTCAAACAAACATCTATCTACTGAGATGCGCGGTTCAGTCGAATCCATCTTTGCTCAACGACTTCTTCTCATCGCCAATTAGGGGAGAGTGAGGGGAGCAGTGTTGCCAGGTTGAAAATAACCAAAAAATTGGAAAAACTAGCCATGAGGTAGCCAACTTGAGCCAAGGGCAGAAAAAGTAGCCACGCGTGTGTGAAAACATCTGCGACGCTATAGGGAGTATGCACTGAAACTGAGCCGCAATGTGGCGCTGCGGTGCCCCGAGCTGGGCGCCATTTTTGCGGTTCTCGTGCAGCAGCCGACCCACGCTTGCTACTGTGTTTGCTGTGTGTACGCGCTAGGTGTTGTGTGGTGTTTCCTTGACTTCCTTGTACTCGTGTGTTTCATTAACGATAGTACGGCGTTGGAACTGTCCCCTACCACTGCGTGTTGCATGGACTTGTAAAAGTGCCCCAGCCGCAGGACGTTGTTGCGCGTCGAGCTGCGTCAATCGGCTATGGTGAACTGCGCTGTTTACGGTTGCTCCAACCGCACAAGAAACAGCACCAACGACGAGAACTTTCAACGGGTAGGGTTCTATGTCGTGCCGAAAGTTATATCAGGACAGTGTGCGAAGACAACGGAGCTGTCGTCAAAGCGGAGAGCTCTATGCGGTGGCAGCCATGCACTCTGTCCATCCGTGCATGATCGACCATCCCGGCGTGTCACTGCTGCCTCCAAGTAAAAGAGCACTGCTCCAACGTGTGAGCACGCCTCGCCAAGGCCAGCCATGCACGTGCAGTGCGCGCACAGAACTTCACCATCAGGCTTGATTAGCAGCCACGGCAGCGGCGGCTTTTCTTTAAACGCTTGTGAGTGGCGGACCTGCGCAGATAGTAAGATAAATCAGTGTTCAGCGCGCGCGATTAGATTTTTAGAGCACTACTTCAAGCCAGGGGAGCCGCCGGGGGGGGGGGTGCTAGAGCTGCCCCTAAATTTCTGCCTGCCCCCTCGAGCAAACATGGTCAAAACACAACGCATATGTTCCCTGCCCCCCTGAAGGAACTCGCTTGTCTTCGGTGCCCCCCTCCCTTAGCATCAAAATCCTGGCGCCGCCCCTGCATGCAAGCGCTAAAAACACGCGAAACACAGCGACAACTTGGCTGCCCATCTAGTGATAGCGGCAAGAAAGTGCGATGGGCTGGACGCCCTATCAGCGACTGATAGCAAGCTTTACCACTTTAGCACCCGATCACTAACTTTACGGATACCTAGAACAAGCCGTTAAGTCGGGAACATGCGGTACAATATGTACAGCCTACCTTTGAAACGACGACGATGTTGCCATCACGAAGAGTTTTCACCCTTGGTGGCTCCACGAGGCCGCTTGTGACATAATTGCGAGCCTCCAAGGATTTGTAGCTCTTAAGCTGCTCCCGCGTCACGAAACTTGTCCCGTGAACAAGATAATCGTTGATATCCGCACGGTCTACGCTGGGATAGCAGCCAACATCGTTCGTGAACTGGTCATCGGAAAGCGCCAAGCCGGGTCGTCGCTACCGCATTTTGCGACTTTGATGTGGTATCTCCTGCGCTCGGGATCAGACAGCGACTTGGCGTAGTCGCTGAGCAGCATCTTTTCACTGCAGCAACACGGCGATCGCTTGCACAGCCAGGCAAATGACTAGATCCGTGCAACACGCAGTGGTAAGGGACAGTTCCAACGCCGTACTATCGTTAATGAAACACGCGAGTACACGGCAGTCAAGGAAACACCACACAATACCTAGCGCGTACACACAGCAAACACAGTAGCAAGCGTGGGTCGGCTGCTGCACGAGAACCGCAAAAATGGCGCCCAGCTCGAGGCACCGCAGCGCCACATTGCGGCTCAGTTTCAGTGCATACTCCCTATTGCTTAAATGACTAAATGCAAAATTCTTCTCGTAAAAAATCTGAATCCGTAAGTATGAGCACTTCATTATCAGAATATCAGAAGAATTAGGTAGAACTTTTGTAAAGTTCTTTGTGCAGTGTCGGATAATTTCATTTTTCATTGCGCGCTGTTCGATAAGGTAAGAAGCATCTAAGTTTCCTATATTGTAGTGCCGGGCTGTATACTGTCTTCATAATCTGTGCTAACCGTCTTTGAAGTCGAGCACTTCGAAAAAACTCGACCGCTCGCGGGCAATCACGGTACAATCATAAATGTCGACGCCGCGCCCCATGGTTTAAAACAAGTTTCGTCCGCCCCAGTGGTGTAGTGGTTACGTTGCTCGGCTGCTGACCCGAAAGTCGCGGGTTCGAAGTCGGCCGCGGCGGTAGCATTTCGATGGAGGCGAAATGTTTGAGGTCCGTGTGCTGTGGGATGCCAGTGCACGTTAAGGAACACCAGGCGGTCGAAATTTCCCGAACCCTCCACTACGGCGTGACTCATAATCATATCGTGGTTTTGGCACGTAAAATCCCACATATTATTATTAAACTTTTCCAGCAAAGTAAATGTCGTTCAGGTTATTCCTAAATTTCTGGGCGAATCATTGTACATAGCACGAAAAAGAGACGCGCACCTATCTGGTGGGGAGGGCGCATGCGCCGTCCCCACTAGATAGGTGCGCGTCTGAACTATTTCGCTGGCGGCGCAGGCGCCGTCAGCGAAATAGTCCAGTAGGTAGAAAGACCAAAGTCCAGGCGTTACCTATCTACTATCAGGCAATGTGCGGTCGCTCATGCGGCCAGACCTATATCGGATCGCGGAGCGGCCATTTGACGTGGCCGCGAAAGTTGTCCGCTAGTGGAGACAACGCGACACTGAACTGCTGCACTTCGGCGTTGAGATACCGGTCAAACTACAAGTCTCGAGAAAGCAAACGTACTTCCTTGCAACATCAAGAAAATTGTGCTTCTTGTACACTTGTTGCGGTGAACATATTTAGATACGTTGTGTCGTTTTAGTGCGCAGTCGCGCAAATAAGGGAAGCGGCTCGTTGGAGTTTGTAGAGTTAAACGCGTTTAACGTCCCAAAGCGACTCTGGCTATGGGAGACGCCGTAGTGGAGGGCCTCAGATAATGTCGACCGTCTGAGGTTCTTTAAAGTGGACTGAAAGCATTTCGCCTCCATCAAAATGCGACGACCGGGATCGAACCCAGGACTTTCGGGTCTGCAGCCGAGCACCGCAACCACTATAGATATCACGACGACTAAAGAGAACAGGATCGGCCTTCGGCATCAACCTCGCCTAAGTACTTTAGAGGGGGCTACATTGATTTCAATGCCACAATTATTCGACTTTCTTTTTTTATGGTGAACTGAAAGTCTCACGAGGCTTGTTTGCGAGACCCTGTGTAGAGGTTCCCAAAATAATGTTTTGCATTACAGAAAATGAACAATTTCAGGAAATTCGGCTTCATTCTCATGGACAGCGTGCGTCTTACCCCCGAATGCAGAGATGTTACTTGTCTCATACTTGACTCGTACTTGACTCAAGACAGCTTTGCTGCTCGCCATAAATCGTTCTCGAACTTGCGGACGACTTGCGGGCGACTTGGCTCGGTCGAAGTCAGGACGAGTTTCAAGTCTGCTGCGGGGCTAGCTTGAAACAGTCTTGATGCGTTATTCCAACATGGCCGCCTCTCGAATGGACGTCGCGCGGAGGTTGTCCGCTTTTGAGTTTGCTTGCCACGCTATGGACGTAGCATATTTCCTGAGGTAAATTGCCTGCCGAAGATTCCGCGACCCGCCTTACGTGACCGAGGAAATCTGATGGAGTTGTACGACGAGGAACGATTCCACGCTCGCTACAGGTTCACCAAGAACGCCGTGCGGCAGCTTCTGGCTATGTTGCCGCTCCAAGAAAGCGGGGACAACTGAGGACAGCCTGTGCCAACGTTTATAGAGCCTGTGCCTCCCATGTTGCGGCTACTGATGGCGCTCAGGTTTTACGGCGCTGACACATTCCAGACAGTCACCGGCGATCTCGTCCGCATTCCACAGTCGACAGTGTGCCGCGCAGTCGGAAAAGTGACCCTGCTCATCGCAAAGCACTTTCACTCGACGCTGGTGCGCTTCCCGCAGCCGGCGGGATTTCCTAAAATTATGCGGGACTTTTATGAATTGGCCGAATTCCGTGGCGTTACAGGATGTGTCGACTGCACACACGTGCGCATTAATAGCCCCGGTGTATTTACGCTCACCAATCACTCATCTCCCGAATACAAAACATGTGGAAGGTCACAAGAATAATAGCTCAAGTGAACCAGTCATGCAAAAAAATGTTGTTCTTACCAGTTTTGTGGCGCTCTCACTTTTCTCTTGCAGCTTCCTCTTTTCATTTCTGTTTGAGGTTATTCCAGCATTTCTTGAGCTGCAGGTGGTGGCGCCTCGTAATCCCGTGGTTGGCGTTGTGGCGCATGGCTATTTCTTTGCACGTTTCATCTTTTTTCGCCACTGACGCAACATCAGTTTTTTACACTCGATAATGTGCTCGAACTGCCTCACAAGGTCGATCAGCACACTTTTTTCGTCCTCGGTGAAGCGCGGGGCCGCCTTGCGCTGAGGTGTCTCTTTGGACGACAACGTGCCTTGCTGCGCGACATCTCAGCGAATGGTCATTTCTCCTTGATTCGACGACTTCGCTTTGCAAAGTGACGTGGGGGACGTAGCATGAGCCGAAAAATGTTTTCATAGTACACAACATTTTACGTCGTTTTTGTCTCGTTCGGTGCAGCTGTGTGGCATTGAGAAACTTGAAAGGCATCAGTTTGCAGCACAACAATACGAAAAATTTTAAGCTTTTCCCAGAAAAAAAGAACTTCCCCTAGTGCGGGTTTAATCCACGGACCAGCACAAATTTTTTGGTGACAAGGCGAAGCTTTCCTTGGGACTTCCTCGTAGCTTCGTATTACAAACAGGTGCTCTCGTACAAACAGGTGGATGAGCTCTTCGTTCACCTCGCAGGACGCACATGACAGGCCTGTGTCTTTTTCGTTGTTCGCGACAAAGCTTCCAGAAGATCACATATATTGACCATGTGCGCCCCCCCCCCCTACCCTCACCAACATGCAGCGCGGCATTGCTGCACCCCGCGAGTCAAAATTCCGCCGAGGCCCATGATCCCGACCCTTGCTTCTTGTCTTGTTTACCAAGAATCAGATGTTCAACGAAAGTAGACAAATAATTAGCATTTCCAGTTCTATTCTTTAGCTTTTTTTTGTTGGGTGGCAGCACCCACATGGGCCTGAACAAGGGCTTTGTACACCTTGTTCCCAGAAGTTGTTGCATTTTTTATTTATTCATATATAACTGCGACCCAGCTCGCTACAAGCATGTCCATAGGCGAATAGAAAGGCTAGTACCTTGAAAATTCGCGATACCTCGCTTAAAACTTGCGAGACAGGGCAGCGCATATACACTCCGCGTTCGATAAGAAAAAAAAAACGACGAAAGAACACAACGCAAACCATGCCTTGTTTCGCATCTTTATGGGAAATTCTATTAGCGCGCAGGCCAAAACAAGCAAGCTTGGAGTAACGCGCCGCGCTTGGGCGGCCACTGAAACCAGTGGGCAACGGACGCTTTACACAAGCAACACTGTACATCGCTGCGGCGGCGGGAGCCACGTGCTCGTTAACAGTAAAATGACAAAAATATGCTTGTAGCACTTTGATCTCATAGTTCTTTTGAAATATACGAACTTTTCTTGCTTTAACACGTGCCTTACGCCAACAACTTCATTATTAACCTCGGTACCAGGCGAGCAACGTGTTTCTGCATTGAAGCTCGTTCTTGACTTGACCAAGCAAGACAGCTTGAGCGTCTATGAAACGCGAAGGCCGACTTGGGGGTTTTCAAGTCCGCTGCTTGCTTCGGGCCGACTTGCTCAAGTCAAGTTGAAGGCACGAGCCAAGTAACATCTCTGCATTCGGGGGTTAAAAGTCCGGTCGCAGCGCACCGCGAAAACGCGCTAAAGATCCGAAGCAATAATTTCAACTTCAAAAATTTGCGGCGAACTTCACCAAGGCTCACTATCGTGGTGTGCGCACCATTATCGTGGTGTGCGTAGCAGCATTTGAGTATCACTTCATTGCGTATTACATAGCGCGTAGCCAACACACCGCCAGCAGTCTTGAAACTGAATCTGCTATTATGTGGCAATTGCGGTATACGGTTCACATAACTTTACTGGCTTCTTTAAAAAATTATTTGATGTTGGTAGTGTGTATTACATGGTCATCATATTTTTGATGCTCCCCTCTTTATCACTGGATACGTTTTTTTTTTTAATACTGACCGAAACATATGGCTCAAGTAAAATGCGGTTTGTATCATGTGTTTACAAAAGAAAAAAAAGGAAGCAATTCAGAGTATTATATGTACTCTACTATGCAAGTGCTGTTCACAGCTGTCAATACACGTTGTCACCACAACCGAAGGCTTTCTGTAGTATATTTAGAACATTTTTCGTGATTTAGTGTACAACGTGCTCAACTATGAAAGAACAATAAGCCCCCCCCCCCCTAAAAAATAAAAACAAACGCAAAAAAGTTCGGCAGATCCGGGCCACGCGTTGTGGGAATCGTTTTCTTGCGAAGCAGTCAGCAAGTACTTCTATGCTGCATTTTATGGCTTCGAGCCAGGCGTTACGAGGTAGATCGACGTGTTTCTGCAAGTGTAGTAGCTGTGTGCACATCGCGGGCTTACCAGACACGTCGACAACATTGGCGTTTAAAGGGTAACGTATGGTGCGACGTAACGTCAGCCCTCACGTTAGAGTACGTACGTCAGTATTATCGAAACTAAGTGCACTTTATGGGGCATTCATGTGATTATTATCATATGTTCCTTTCGTTAATGTGTTCTTCCGGGGTCGAGCAATGATTCAATATAGCTTGCTGAATCATAGGAATACAAATGTAATATTTATTAGACTGCTGTAAATGCGGAGCCAACACTGGAACCACAGGCATTAATCTGATATGACACCCGCATCGTAGGAGTATATATATGTAGCGTTTATTGCTTTCTTGTAAAATTAGATAGCCAGCATCACAATCGCAATTGACGTTGCATGCATCGACATTACGCCTGCATAGGCTGTTTTTACAAACCAGTTTTTAGACCTGGCGTGCCTCTGCGGTAGAATATCTGATTGCTACGCAGAATGCTTGGGTTCAATCCCTGCGGGGATCCTGATTTTTATTCTTTCCATTTGTCGGGTCAACGCTGCCGACGTCGGCTTTTCTTAACGCTCTCGCATTTAAATTACTATAATGCCTGTCCTCGCCGTTCCTGGGTAGATATAAACTGTCAGTCACCTGTGGCGCATAACCGTACACCGCGGCCCGTGGTAAACGGGTATGTGCCACACGTGTCTGGAGGAAAAGGTTTGACGAAGTACGCGACAGGATTTTCACGTTATGACCAGACAGTCATATTCGTCAAATACTGTAACCCTCCCATGCCGATTGTGGTCTACACCAAGTTAAGGAGCCGATCCCGAGAGCACCCAGACGTAGGCGGCTAGATAGATAGATACGTAGATAGAAACGTTCAGTGTCTAGGGTTCGCTAAGAAATGCTTATGTGCAAACATATGTGTCCAGAAAAAAATTTAGAAGCCCTTCTTTTAACGTGAAAATGGGGACAAGCGAAGCTTGGTGTGTGCGTGCCCAACATACTACTTCTCTTTCTTTCTTCCTAGCGCATTGCGCAATGCTACCTCCTAACATTTTCCTTCCTGCATGCCGGGAATTAAACCTTCATTCACGTGCTTAGCAGCGCAGAACTGCAGTTCCTGCAGGCAACAACGACGGTCACGAGTTCATATCCAAGCAACAATGAAATCCGGCAACGTGAATTGGCAAGTCGCCTCGATAGAACATCAGATTGCCGTATCAGAAGAGGCTGATCGGCCACAAGTGCACGATCGAGAGAGCATCAGTTACTGGCAAACGGCGATACAAATACGCGTGTGGCCAGCGCACCTTCGTGGGCCCCATTACTGTACGCTCGTCGGCACCGGGTTTTCCGCACATGACGCCGCCACCGAAATTCGTGAGTTATGAAAGCTCCGCTTAAAATGGTTGACGATTTACAGTGCTACGCACTGTATGGGTAAGGCGTCCCGAAAAACACGTTCAGGTGGTCAGCTGCGTGTTTACAGACTTCAAATGGGGAAATTTTATGGTACACGTAACTTGCGTTTAGAAAATAGGTGAGCGCTTTAAACTATTTCCTTCAGATCTCGGTGACTATGGGAGAGCAGTAGGCCGTCACAAAGGAGTGTTTATTGAACCTGTACACGCAAGCGCTAGAGATGCTAGAGACGCTTATAAACTAAATACTTATAAATTGCGTCAGTGTAACTTACACAAACGCTAGACGCAATCTTATGTAAACTGCAATAATACACTGTACGCTACCAAGCAACTATACAACACCAAACGTATTAACTAAAGCATCTTACTTCTCAAGGAGATGACAGTGCCATAAGCGGACGAAGCGTTAATAAATCAATGCATAGTTTGTACACTGCAATCTAACTGACTGCTGTGGGCCACCAACATGGAACTAGGATAAAACGACGCTAAGAAACAAATATAGCGAATTTCTTTTCTTAAGAACGCGATTTTAACGCGTCGTTTATTTGAACGTGATACAGTAAACGTAACATTTAATTTAGAATTAGAGATCATGAGCTTTGCAGCCATATCTGGGGCTCCTACACATCTTGCATTGCAGTTGAATTTGATATACCGACAATGCCGTCGCCATGTCGTTCTTCACCGCACTAGAGTGTGCTAGAAACGCTTTTAATACACTCTAACCTCGCGATGCAGGGAAACCGGATCTCGGCGCTAACTGGGACACCATCTATTTTATAGCAGATATAAAAGAAAAAAAGTGGGGCAGTCACGCACTGGTGATGCGAAGACTGGGGAAAGAGCGGAGCTGGTGGCGTTCCCCTCCTCCTCCTCACCCTTACTTCCATTTCCCACGGGGTTTCGTCCGCTCGCCGCTAGGTGCCGAGTCTGTTCGATCTCGCGGCCAAGTACTATACTATATGTATCTATGGTATGTTTTCTTTCTCTCTCTCTATTTCTTCCTCTTTCTCTCTTGCTCTCTGTTTTTTCTATCCGTTTTTTGTCTTCCCTTTCTTTCTCTTTATTTCTCTCTTTCTCTTTCTTTCTGTCTCTTCCTTTCTCTCTTTCTCTGCACTCGTTCTCTCGGCCATCCGAGTTATCGCATCTCACGCCGGATAAATCGACGCACGTGTTCTGGGAGCGAAGGAGAAGATCACGCGCAGGAAGGTAGAGGCCGATGACGATGATGATGATGATGATGGTGGTTTGCTGGTGACTCCGCACGGCCTAACCTCGAGCTTAAATAGCTCCGCTGTTAAAAAGTAATAATGAGGCTATACAGAGAAAGCTGCACTGTTGATGTAAACCTCACGCCTACTGGAAGATAGAGATCATTGTCCTTAGTTAATGTTGTATTTAGCTGAACGTTCATATCGCGAAAGCGCTTGACGTTAAGGAAATGAACGAGCGTAGTTGGCTGTGCGCCATTGTAGTCAGCGTTTTAGTGCTCATCTGTGAAATATATACACTGTTTTTATTTGTTTTGTTTGTTTATGCACAAGTTACATGTGCAATAAAAGTACCCCTCTAGTAGTCTTAGGTTTGCACTCAAGGCGCATTTGTAATTCTTAGCTTGTCGCCGAATGTAGTGCTCACACACACACACACGCACACTTAGCACAGATGCACTAATACACTACATTACCACTACCCTACAACCTTACAATTTGCAACACCTAAATGATAATTGTTATTTATTACATGCTTACAGTATTCAACCTAAATTTAACATTTACGTCCTTTCGACCGCGCTCTACTGGCTGAACACCTCAATTTTACAGCGAAAGCTGTTATGAGATCATTTCACCGGCCGTTTTTGGCGCCGTAGTTGTCCGCCGCCGCCGCTGCCGCCGCTGCCGCTGCCGCCGCCGCCGCCGCCGCCGCCGCCGGTGTCCGTAACCAGTATCGCTCGAAATAAGAAAAAAAACGAAATAAGAAAAAAACTCCAGGATGGAACGAGGTTCGAACCTGGGCCCTCTGCGTGGGAGCCCAGCATTCAACCTCTGAGCCATGCCGGTGCTTGAAACTGCTTTGCAAAGAGGTCCTATACAGGCTTCATGTCGGAAAGGAACCACATTAGCATATGCAGTATAGCGTGGTAGAAGAGTAAAATAAGGACCAAGCGTCGCACAACGCGAATTCTGTAACCAGGCGTCACACAATGCGAATTGCGCAACGAGTAGGTTGTTGAATGCTTCCAACCCATTACAAAGGACTCTGCCATAATTCTTCATCGTCATCAGGCACAGCATCAACAAAGTTCGCATAATGCCTTACATGCGTATAGCAGGTACCAAAGCTCTCCGTAGAATGACGAAAAATGGCACAGTGCCTGCTGCCCTACTTCTCAAAAATTACGATTTATAGCGTAGTGGGTTCCTTACAAGTGCACTTGTATTGGTTGCCAAGGAAGCCCATAAGCGCATGATCCACTTCCTCGGGGTCTCAGTAAAATTACACTGATTTATAGCGTAGTGGGTTCCTCGCAAGTGCACTTGTATTGGTTGCCAAGGAAGCCCATAAGCGCATGATCCATCTCCTCCGGGTCTCAGTAAAGTTCTTCGCCCCCCCCCCCCCCCCGTCTCTCTCCCACGTCAACGTATGTTAACAGCATGACGGGAGAGGGAAATAGTGACCGGGCGTCACCCAATGCAAATTACATAAATGGTGGGCCGTTTAAAGTTCCAACCCATTACAAAGGACTGAGCCATAATTCTTCATCGTCATCAGTCGTCGCGTCAACAAAGTGCACATGATGCCTTACTGACGTGTAGCTGTTGCCTCGCTTCTCCGCAGAATGACGAATAAAGGCTTAGTAGGTGCTTCCCAACTTCACAAAAAAATTGTGATTTATGGCGTAGTGGGTGCCTTTCTAGTGTACTTGTTTTGTAGCCCCAAGAGAGCTAACGGGCTCTAGAAACGCTGCTCTTCCAGCTTTCGCTGTGACTGTGCTGCGGTTTCAGCGCAGGCCTGGCGGTTTTTTTTTAACTACCTTCTTCTAAATGTACTTGGAGAAATTTACCCTATTGAATGAATGAATGCAATAAACTTTTAATTTTCCGAAACAGTGTACCAGAGCTCGTAAGCTCGGGGTCACCCTAGGTGGGAGGGTGCCTCATTCCATGAATCCTCTGGCTACGATAGCCTCCCTGGCCCTGGGAGCGAGTCCTCGTTGGTCGTCTATAGGTCACACTTTTTAAAATGGATTAAGCACGTTGTACCTCAGGGTGGCGCGGCCACTTCCCACATTAACTTCCTATGTTTTTCTCTCCGGGGGAAAAACACAGGACACGCACACACACTTGCGCCAGAACGTGCATATCGTATATGTTCTAGTCGTTCTTTTTTTATTTGTTGGCGATGATCGCTATTTATGACCGTTGTAACGACGACCACGGCGGACGTGGCGAAGCTAGGCCAGCGTTCCGGCATCCATCAAAAGTGTGGCTGACCGAGGTGAGACGTGTAAAGAGACGAAATAGCGCCGCTCAGATCGTGCATATCCTCTTTCCCTTGCACGCGCTAAAACCAAAGGAACGGTTAATGGCCGACGGTAAATTATCGGTGCAAAAAGCAAACACTAAGAGAGAAGCCCGCAGCTGTGGGTATCCGATATGGGAGGTCGTAAAAGCTGTCTCTCGATATCCAGGGCCGACACATTTATTCTCTCGCCCTTCTATTTACTCGTGCTTGGCTGCGTTTTCTTTTCCTTCTTCTTTTCCCCCTACGGATTCATTGCGAAGTGACCAACCCGAGCAGCAGCATCCGCGTGCTTATATATAGCAAAACTAATACAAAAAGAGCAGTATGCATATATCTACCTCATACAGGCGGCCCACTAGCGATCCTAAGGCAACCTGCAATGTGTGTGTGTGTGTGTGTGTGTGTGTGTGTGTGTGTGTGTGTGTGTGTGTGTGTGTGTGTGTGTGTGTGTGTGTGTGTGTGTGTGTGTGTGTGTGTGTGCACGCAAACTATAGAGCATGATTGTTTAAAAAAACTCACAGGGTCCCTTATGCATTCGCCTAAGACGACTCGAAGGCGAAAGCCATCTTCTCTTTTTTTCTCACTCGATATATTGATCCGCCCCTGCACCCCTCGGAAAGCTTTGCGAACGCAGCTAGTCCGTGTTTTCTTTTTCCCCAGCTTTTTTTTTTTTTTGCCTGAACGGACAATGGCAATCATGTCAGTGCGTCGTTGCACACCTTGTCTTCTGCTTTCGCTTTGTTTTAACCCCCCAGGTTTTGCAACGTTGCAATCATATTCACACCGTCACTGCCTGACTAGCCACACCTCTATCCGCCTAGTAAAGCACGTTTTTACCTATGCCTGTGCACCTTACACTTTCCTGACAAGCCACTGCAGTGCTTTCAGACAGCATCGGCACTCTTGAAGCTATCACGCGCGAAATTCATGGAACACTTCTCGGGTAACGAGGCTTCGTCATTGGCCAGGTACCTGACCTACATTTGCAAAACGTCATTTGCCAGTGTATACAGTGCAGTAGATCACTTCAGAAAAGTTGAGAAACGCGCTTGCTTGCGTAGATTCGAGATATAAGAACGCAAACAACTAAAAAAAGGAGAAAGAGAGACGCAGGTAACGAAGACGCGACAAGCCTCCGTTGCGTCTCTGTTTCATGTGTCTGCACTATTTTGCACATTCTTTCTTACGCCGATTTGAACACGTCGTGTTCTTTTACACTAGAGCGGCACTGCGGTGGACACTAGCGCGTCAACGTCGACCAACCAGCATAAGCCAGTAAGAAACTAAGCCGAGTAAGCATGTACATAAGCTAACAAGGACGCGGTCACGTGCCCCTCTCCGAAAACTTGTATGCGCCTGCGCGAAAGAGTGGTCTGCTCATTGTCAAGCACTGGTGCGTGTCCCGTACAGCATCCATCCCGTGTGTCACGTCACAATGGAACAAAACATGTAATCTACACAGATTACTAATAAACTATCCAAACAGAGACAACACACTTATGAGTTTATAAAGTGCTAAGATAGCAGTAGACTGGTCGCTTGCCATTTATAGGTACGTGGTAGCTTACCATGCACTTACGACGTTGCAGTTCTAGTCAGTTACTGTATGAATAGTAAGAACATCGGTTACGTAAAGACCGATGTAAAGTTTTGCAGGAAGGCAAGGCGGTCCGTGAATATATCTGTGTAAGTTATGTTACCACGAGCTTACAAAGCTGAATGAGACGGGCTATTCTTCTTCGTGTTAGATGAAACTGCTGTGACGAAACTGCTAGTCTTTGCAGCATTGAGCGTCAACATTGAAGACAGCTTACAGATTAAGCCACGTTCCATTATCTCCGGTATCAGGATACCCAGCCTACGTTTACGTCAATGAGATAGAGCCCAAGCGGCAAAAAAAAAAGAAACATTTCCATAACCTTTGTTCTAGCGTGCTACACCGCGTAGGTTTGCCGATCCGGTCAGTTGACTCAGGCTACTGTGGTCAGTTGACTTGGGTTATTGTCGGGCTTGTGCTGCACTAGGCTCGTTTTGTGGGACAAAAAATAAAATAAAATAATTGTTCTCCACGATATGCTCCGTTTGCATAGAGAAATGACAGAGTGCCAAAACACACAACAGCAAGAAAGGGGCGCTTGCGATGCAAAAAAAAAGGCCACGACAAGCGATATAGCTGTGGACTGCAGGCAATAACCAGAGTATAGTGACAACAAACATGTCTTCTTGTACGGAAAGCCTTTCAGGATTAGTTCACCGACTACGTTTAGCGCTCGCCGTAAGGTTATGCATAACCTTTATTATGCGAACGAATGGCACTAAGCTTCTTTTGTTAAGAGATTATGGTCCTTCCGCTTGTGTCATTCACGTCCTCGAGCAATTCACGTAGTGTTGTCACGCGCGTTCATTACCACTTACCACCTGCGCATGTTTACAGACAGCAGCACTGTCGAACCGAAAGTATAGCTGGCAATTAATCAACTGAATACCGCAGGCATTCCTTCCTCTCTTATCTCCAGGAGCATCGCAAAGACGACGCTTTGGAGCACCAATATCTAAAAGTAGACGTGATTATCTGGTACATTAAATCTAATTGCAACTGTACGTACTACCCGAAGCACTCTTTTAGCCGGCTGAAGTTCAACATAGCTACACATTTTAAGCACGTGGCAACCATGTAAGGCATTTCGCTTTGTGCCATATACCCTTTCCTTAGATGTTCTTCAGCCGACGATCCCCAGAAAGCAAGAAACGCTTGCATAACGTACAATGTCGTCCTAATTGAAGCTCTATTAATATTTACAATGATTTCATTAATTTATTGGATTTTCGGTGTTGCTCTTTCGCTCTCCTCATTGGCTCGTCATTCGTCGTCCCCAACAGCTTCGAATCCACTTCGCATATAGCGAATACGGTGCGCGCGTGTGTCACCGCAACTCGCTGTGTGCCAGGGTCAACCATCGAACTGAGCCTCCTCAACAGCATAACATGCGACTTCCCGCAGACCCGTAGAAAGGGCAGAGCATTTCTTGAACACATGTGAGCGGTTCGTCACGCGTCTTTTACGGTAACTGTCCCTAGACCCCCCATAAACCGGCTACACCCTAAAGACATCACTTGCGTAGTACAAAATACCACGACCACTCTCATGCCAGCCGCTGTCGCAAATGCATACTGCTCGCCCACCGGTGCAGCTGCACCGGCCTCACTGGCATGAGCGATCGTCCTCCGATGCGTCGTCCTTGACTGCAAGCAGTGCTTGCTCATCGTTTGCACTGAGCATGGCTCACATGTTCACCCACACATTTTTTGTATGCGTGTTTTAACATCTGTGCTATTCCATGTGATCGCTATGTATACACTGTGTAGTTATCCGTGTTGAGTGGTTCAGCGTGAAACGAACGAGGACATAGGCAAGAAGAGACACAAACACTAGCGCTGGTGCTTGTGTCCCTTCTTGCTTTTGTCCTCGTTCGTTTTGCCGTGAACCACTCAATATGTTTAACCAGATCCAACTCACCCGTTATCACCCGATACATGGAGCAGCAAGTAAGGGAACCAGCCAGGCTAACATTCCCAGGATATCATTAAAATTTGTATCTCTTTCTCACTGCGTCTCTCCATCCTTCATTTCCATTGTACATTGCAGGGTAGCAAACCGGACGCTCGTCTAGTCAATCTATCGACATGAATTTTCTCACCTTTCTCTCTTTCTCTTCTCTCTACCATATCTCTATATCTGCAGGATAACATGCCTACCCTTCACATACGCAGGAAATCAGGTCTGGAAATCTTCTATTCGGTTGCCCCATACTTGAAGTTATTGCTCGGCATCACTGACTGGCATCTTAAATCCGCCTATACAAACCACAATATATTCATTCCTTCCGGCATTTTTGCTATTACGGCGGCAAATACGTTCATGATGGATACAATGCAATACAATACAACCACCTTAAGCATAGTGACGCAATGGGCACGCCAGTGACTCTAACCCGTACAGCTGCGTATATGACAGATTGCCACCGGTCATTCGCGTACTCTACTTGTGATCCCAATTCCCCGTTTGCTTTCCTTTTTCGATAGCACCATGTTTAGAAAATGTCATAAATCTGATATAAAGAAAGAGGAAAGAAATGCATGATGTTTACGTTCTCGAAGGTGAGCGAATATGTCGCAGCGTAAAGAACAAAATGGAACATTAGACGCCGCCGACGTTGTTATTATTATTATTATTATTATTATTATTATTATTATTATTATTATTATTATTATTATTATTATTATTATTATTATTATTATTATTATTATTATTATTATTATTATTATTATTATTATTATTATTATTATTATTATTACTTTATACTTGGTTATAGTGCTATAGTACGGTACACCGACAAGACGAAAAAACCGAACATGAACAAATGAATGGTGCGAGACCTGACAACCGTGTAAGTTGCCTTCAAGCATGCGCATCATTTTTTGAATAAATGATAAAAATATCTGAGATTTTACGTACCAAAACAACCGTATGATTATGAGGTACGCTGTAGTGGAGGGCCTCGGAAATATTGACCATCCTGTGTTCGTTAACATGCACTGATATCACACAGTACATGAGCCTCTAGCATATCGCCTCCATCGAAATGCGACCGCCGCGTTTATAATACATGCAAAATTGAAAAATTTAGAGGGTGGGAGGGGGAAGGGTTGAACTTCTCAACCCTCCCCCCTGGCTATGCCAATAGCAAAGCAATACCTCAAAGGTGAGGTAGACTCATCTAGCACATCGTACAACTCTTACAAAAATTCGTTTAGACAGTCTATAGACTGTCTAAACCCATTAAATATATTTTTATAAGGGAAGTACGAAACAACGGCCGTTTCGCTTCCATATGAAGTACGAAGCTGCATGCTGACGGCCAACCAGCTAACTTATGCATGAATACGTACGTGATAATGACATGTGATGTCGCTTGTTTTTCGCCGATATAACAAAGGCCGCAATAACGCGAGCTGAACAGAAGCTTTTTTTCAACAAACGACGTAACGAATTTTGAGAGTCACGATGGCGACTCAAAGCAACCAGAATAATTACGGGACATCATGCATTTATAAGCCGTCTTCGGCATCTCCGTGCAACAAAACCTCATGCCTGGCCGACCACCACACAAATAACCGTTTTACCGCTCACTCAGACTTTCTACACGAAGGAAGTTTTAAGGCGAAAGCCTTAGATGCCTCATCGAACGCGAAAAGTGACCTTCCGAGGCGGCGGCGGCTTCGGCGGCGTCAACACGAGTGATGCAAAAAATGATCACGTGATGACGTCACCATCTGATGTCACATCACGTGACGTCACAAGATGACGCCATCACATGGCATCATCGATTGTTCAAAGGTGGACCGATCGCGGAGGTACTGCAAGGCTACGTTAGGTGCATCCTGGAGGCATTGTGAGGCCACGTTGGGGGCGGAAAGCCTTCGGGTGGGATCAGTGCAATCGACTCAGGGAAAAAAAAAAAAGATGGCTTTCGCCTTCCAGTCGTCTTAGGCTAATGCATAAGGGACAGTGACACTTTTTTATCTGTATCTGTGAGACCGTGTTCTACTACGTCTAAGAGCAAGCTTTTGAAATTAACGAAAAAATAATAATAAATATTACGGGGCATCGTCAGGGAAGCGGAGGAAGTGGTAGTGCAGGCTATCAAGAAATTCTGGCTGATGCCGCTTTTCTCTCAAAGATTGCGAGCACGCCTCATTCTTGTTTTTTTTCTTTTCTTTCTTTTCTGTCGTCGCGCGAGGTCGGAACGCTGACCTTTCTCAGAATGGTCGAAAACAGGACATCGCGCCAAGGAAACCCGAGTCAAAAGAGAAATAGGCGCTATTCCAACCCTCATCACCGCGGAATTTCCTGAACTGGTAACAACCGCCGAGCGATCGCATTTCAGCCCTACGCTTGACGTCAACTCGCCGTCTTTCCCCCTCTTTTTTGAGAGCTCGTGTTATCAGCCGTCCGATAAGAAACCCTCGTGATATACTTACGGGCAAACCGCTGTCGCCACTCGTACGACCCGCGCCCCACCGTTGACACTCCTTGCAATCGACGAGATAATGGTATCTGCCGCCGCGACCGTAGCACGAGATATCGTGGCTCCGCTCCCCACATACCAGCGCTAAAACAACATAAATGGAATAAACCACCTGAGAGCCGGGGAGAGCACGAAATATGACTAAAACATATTTAAAGAAAAGTAAAGACAAGATGGCTCGGGAACTGGCTGAGGCTATGTGTATACAGAAATTTGGTGATCGATGTGTCAGCGTTCCTTCCGTGACCATTTATCAGAATGAGTATAGATTTTTGGTTGACAATAATAATAATAATGATAATACTATCTGGGGTTTAATGTCTCGAAACCAGGCTATGATTATGAGAGACGCCGTAGTGGAGGGCTCCGGAAATTTCGACTACCTGGTGTTCTTTAACGTGCACCTAAAACTAAGTACACGGGCCTCAACATTTTCGCCTCCATTGAAAATGCAGCAGCCGCGGCAAGGATTCGAATCCGCGACCTTCGGGTCAGCGGACGAGCGCCATAACCACTAGACCACCGTGGCGGGGAAGCTTTCTGGTTGATAGGATTTGATTAAGTGGTGTTCCTACAAATCGCGTTATTTTACTTTGGTCTTTTACGCATGCTTGAGGGTTGCGAAGCAGAGCTCTCGGAAGAATAAAATTTAGTTGCGAGTGTGCGGTTGTCCACGTCCTGTGTTCTTCCCTATCCGAGCATTAATTTGCGCCAGTCAGTTCAACTTCAGCCATGTACCAGCTAGTCCTACAGCAAACGCTACTAAGCTTGGTGAAAAGGGAAATGCGGTGTCTAGCCGAGGGAATGGCGAGGGCGTTGCTCGGTGTAGAGGGTGAGCCAACGGGAGGCGCGCCTGGAGTGACGAGGCCTCGGCGTAAAACGCGTCAGAACGCAGCTGCCTGCTAGGAGTAGTATGAGAGAGAGAGTATGAAGGCGGGTGCCGGTTCTCTGTAGAGCTCGCGTTGTAGCCTTGGTGCGCCAGGGTTTATGGCGCGCCAAGGCTACTCGCACTCCCGAGAAAGAAGCTATATAGAAATACTTTGAAAGACTTGCAGAAACATAGTCAGGCAATAGCCTGACGAGGGGGGCATCAGCTTCGCTGTTTGGAAGGCTTTCACGGAATGGAGCTGGCTGCATTTTTTTTTGTTCTTTTATAATGTCTGACGTTCAGCCGCGTGGTGCAGAACTTTCTTGTCCGTAATGTGGAGGCTAATGTCAACGTATTGAACCGCTTGACATGTCGACGACCCTCCTATGTCTGTCAACAAGGACATGTATTCACACGAGAGATTCCTTGTTAATTATAGGAGTGTACAGGGGCTTACGGGTTTCTTTACTCTCATTGATCTTGGAACGCATGGCTGCAAAGCTGTTTTCTTACATTCTTTTTTCTATATTCAACTTTCCCTTCAAACTAGCGATCAATAGCGCCATAACTTCTGCTCCAGCGCGAATCTCGCGCATCGGCAATCCGCGGTGGCCTGCAAGAGGGTCTCCACGATGAGGCTGTTTGCGCCGAACTTAAACCTTGCTCACTACTTTAGACATGTGGACGTGCTTCTGTTGTATCTTTTCTCTCTGTGGGCGCTTTTTCTAGCTTGGAAACTTTAGGCTGAACTAAGTGCTCGCTCTGTGCAGCTGTTAAAGTTTTACAACCGTGACATGACGTCGGTTCATGCAACATTGCTTTGCTTACGCGGCATCGCATCGAGCGAATCGACATCCGCACAGCTAACTGAGCAGGATTATGGAAGGTGAACGACACGAGTTTCCACTGTTTATATAAAGAGGTTCGAGGGAGAAAGCTTTTGCCTGCTGCGTTTCCGCCCTGGGCCGGTTCGCTCCTCCTTAGGCGACCTCGCATAAGAAGGTTCGAATTATGTGCTGCACACGATAAGGTTGTCATCGATTACAGTGATGCTAAGACAACCTTATACACCATAATGTTACAAATATTTCAATGTACAATATCAATACAATCGAATGATAAGAAATAATTTGCAGTGGCTTAGCTCGGCTATGCCAGGATATACGTAGCGTTAGCAAAGGTTCAGCTGATTATTCTTAGCTTTCCAGATTGTCTAGGATTATCAGCCTTCTTCTGTTCATTCTTCGTACGCTGAACAGCTAATTGCTAGGCAACTACTTCGGGATCCGATGAGATAAGCTTCTCGGCTCTTCTGCGCCGTCGAGCAGCATTTGCGCTCTCCTTCTCCATGGCGTTACCCACCTGCAAACGCCAGTCAGAGGCGCTATCAAGCGGCCCCAGCGCAGTGTCAGGCGGCGACTGCACAGCGAAGGCAAATAGCTGCGCGCGCGCCGGCGCCACTGTGTCTATGGCTACGGCGTCACTCCTCTCGAATGCGGCGCAGACCAGCAGCGGCGAGCCGCGCGCGGCGGTGGCGGAGTCTGCGCGCACGCCGGCGCCAGCGTGTCTGCCGCGCCTACAACGCCACTCCTCCCGAATGCGCAGACCAGCAGCGGCGAGCCGCGAGCGGCGGTGTCGGAGAGCGCGTGAGATGCCAGCTCCGGTGATCCAGCTGTGTGACATCACTGATCCTCGCGCATGCGCAGCACGGCTCATGACCCTCCACTCATGACCCTCCAGGCAAGTGTAGCTAACGCTACAGAAGAAGAAGATGGCTTTCGCCTTCGAGTTGTCATAGGCGAACGCATATTGAGGATCATGTGAGTTTTTCTCTCAAAGGGGATCACGCCGGCCTGGAGGTTCAGTTCTCAGCGACGACGTTGCGCTCAGGTGGATACGTTCGGACCAGAGGTGTAGCCAAAAATATTCTCGGGGAGGGGGGGACGAAGGCGGTGGTTAACCATAATTTATGTGTCCCCCCCGTCTCCCCGGCTACGCAAGAGGTTTTAACGTCGCACCGATTCCTATAGTTGCTGTTCGAACAACGTGGATATCTGGAGTGCAGGTACATCACCAGAGTCCTGTTTTTTGTGCCCCGCACTTGCCACGGAGGCAACGTAGGCCACCTCCTGAAAAGGTGGCAGAGCGGGACGCACGAAGCTTTGGCTACAGCACCCCGGTGGTCCACCCGATATGAATTCGACTATGTACGCATGATCTTTTGTACCCGCCACTCCTAAATATTATCCAGGAAGCGGGGCTTGCTTTACATTTATTAAGTTACACCGCAGGGCGAACTTCCACAGTGAGGTAAAGAACTCAGTTGCGGTAGCTGTTCACACGTCGCTTTCAAACGGGCCGTGACGCCACCCGCACAGCAGGTATCCAATGCAGCGAGGCACGGCTTACTCACCTTCCTTTTCTTTTTTTTTTCTTTCCTTTTGCCACGCATTCTACAGCTTGGAACTCCATACCTGTACAACGCAGCCGGATGAGCCGCAGTCGTGTCATATGATTTAGTGGAGCACTAGTCGCTTGAACGGCGCGTGTGCTGTATGCGATCCCTTCCTGCAAACTTCAATGGTGACAGCAGCTTTGCGTCGAGGTATGGGGCTTCGCATTTTATATGCTTTGGTGCTCGTGCTTGTAATATGAATTTCGTCGCAGACAATTCCCTACTGAATGTCGTCGCAGTCCAGCGCTGTCAGTAAAACTGCCAGCGTTTTCCTTTTGTTATTATGGGTTTGTATTCGACTGATTCACTTGTGTTTAATTACAAACACTGCAGAAGCTGCGGTATTTCATCCGTTTCGTTTCATTAATTTTCGTTGTTCTTTATCCGAATTTTTAAGCACGTTTGCGTAAACATCTTTATTTCTAAAACCTTTACTACGATACTATCTCTACAAGGACACGCCAGGCGAGTTTCCGCCATCGCCGGGGTGTCCATGTAAAGTTTAAGTGCCATCAGATCACGGCCCACGTGTCGCGTACGCTGCGGCTGGAAGGGAAGCACGCGATGGTAAGCTGAAGGATGGTTGCGTCCAGTCTTCTCGTAGCGCCCATTTTGAAAATCACAGGGATCAAGCGCCCACGCTTCGGTGGCGAAGGCTAGCGCGCGTCTCCCCCTTGGCTATGACGTCGCTACGCATAGCGCGGCCGAACGAGTATGCGGCCCGCGCGTCCTGCATTGAGGCACACACGGTGACAACCTAAAAGAAAATGCAGGCTTCGCACACAGAACCACGGCGCGCCTGTCCCTCACCTGTGAAAGACAGTCGTGCTAGCTGGTTTCCACTCGAACCGTAATGTATTTTTTTTCCCGGCTGATGTAAATACTACGCAAATTAGTAATTAAAGGTTCGTCGTAACTACCTAAACCATTATGTTTGGCTGAGCAACGATGTCAGAACCCCTTACGAAATTTACCAGGACGTTTAAGTTCCCAACTGAAACCAGCGACACAAACGTGTGTCTCTATGATAAATTCGATATCTGAAACACTCGAGAAGAGCGAATGTATCAACTTTACCAGTCTGGGGGGTGGACTGCTGCCTTGCTACTGCATGTTCGCCCGTAGTAGAGTACGAAGTACACTAAATCGTTAAACACTTTTTAGATGCGAAGCATCTTATGGCGGAGTTCAATCCGGTGGTGGTGTGCGGCGTGACCACCCTTACTGCGCATGCGAAAACCCTCTCCACTACCTCTCTCCACTCCCCCTCTGAAACGCGGGCTCGATATGCCGAAACGCTGCTTCGCATCGCCTCATGGTCCCCTTCAGCGGGAGATGGTATAATTTTGCTAAACTCACATCGTGAAGTGCATGCTTGAAGTCACGGAAATTAGTATTGCTATTGGATGGAGCATTTATGCATATTACGTGTTATGTACGGACAGCAGTGGTCGTGGGCGGAGCTGACATATTTTTTGCTTAGGCTGTAACCGAGTATAGCTTACACGCGTGAGCACGAAATACTTCATTTTTTTTTAATTGCTAATAACGATGCAAGTGAAAACAGGGCAGCATGGCGACAAGAACTCCGTTTATATTTATTTAAATAAAGAAAGTGCGTGGGCAGTACGCCTTGCTGCGCACAATGAAACTGCTTATACATTACCATTACACTAGGCGACAATTTAATCAAGAAGAGGGTACAAGCTCCACCTGGAGAAATACTCTGCACCTGCCCTTCACTTCAATTAGACAGCCGTGCCAGCTGGAGTCCCCTCTCATCCATAATTTTGTCGTCATGAGAGCCTAAATGGTATGCTTAATGACAAAGAAAAGGTCGTTGTTTCTATATGAAGGATTTTCTTTGACTGAATACTGACGTCAATACCTTAAAGGGGCCCTGCAGCACTTTTTCAGCATGGTCAGAAAACACTGCCGATCGGTTTCGAGGCTCCTGAAAACACGCGAGCCAAACATTATAGCGCAGCACGCGGCCTGAAATTTACAATTAATTTCTCAAAGTCAGCTAGAAATCGCTCTCTCTTCTCTCTACAAATGATGTCATATACCCAAATTACTGCGCCATATACCCAAGTCCACGGCCGTTGGCTGATTTGAGCATCGTGGGCTGCCTATAGTTACCGTGGCCGCCGCGAGATGCAGCCGCGTGTCCGCGCGTGCTCTCGCGATCACACGGAAAGTAAGCCACGCGTTCGAGGAGAAAATTAAAAGAAAGCGCTCAAGGTCATGACGCGCGCTGACGAAGGGACGCATCTTCTTTCCTCTTGCCATCCCCCTCCCTGCATAGCTTTCAGCGCGCTCGCTGGTTCGAAAGGAGAGAGAAAGCGCTTAAAACGTGCGCCAAATCCTTCCGCTCGTACTTGAAGGATTCTAAAAATGTTTGCGGCAGTCGATTCGTGAGGCGATAAGCTCTTTTAGTGAAGCCATTATACGATTACTTGGAAAAGTGTCGCAGGGCCCCTTTAAGACGATTGAAAGGTAGGCTACACTCTTAGAACAGTGCGAGTAAAAAAGGGTGTCTTTTTGTCTTACAGCAATACTCGTCATCTATCTCGCGTGCATTTCCTTGCACTATCGCCGTGTGACCGATATTTCCAAGTCACGAATGACATGCGCGTTATCAGCGTGACATAGTTTTTTTTTATAGGGAAGGGACGAGAGCCGGGCTTTCAAGAAAGGAAACAGCCAGGTCCTTTTCACTCGATGTTTCCTTAGAGTGTAGTTGGGATTCGTTGACTATTTTACGGCTGCAGGGGTTCGGTGCCGCCATATTGGGCTGTAGCCTTGCCGTTTTGTATCTTTAACAACTAAACCAACGGTGCTACGGTAGACGCATACACATAAAAACGGTTGGGTTGGTGCACTTGACGCTTCATGGTCATATTAATTCCCGTCGGTATTCACAAAAATAAAGAAACATTCGTTTAACAGCACAAGATGGCGGTGCCCATGTGTCATGTAAATTCGTCTAAAGCGGACGAAAAAGGAGACAGACACAAGAATGCAAACTATCAACTGAAAGGTCACGCTGTGGAGGAAAAGAAGGCAGACGAAACTTATCTGCGCATGCTCAGGAATGTCAGCGACACCCTCATGGATGCGCGTCTCAATATCGCAATGACGGAGCTTGCGGTCACTGTCACATGCGGGAGAGTCACGTGACCCGAGCAGAAACGTCACAGATGACGTCAATGGCGGAGCGGCCCGCCTCTGTCGACTCCGGTCCCGTCAGTAAGTAGTGATGCTAGCAAAACAGTGAGAACCGCGTAGCGGCACGGCGTAGGTTACTGGCCCACCTAGTGAGACGGGCCAACCACTGACACTGGCAAAATATCGATATTTATTCAACGCGAGGCAGAACTTTTCCCTTTCGTTCAAATTTTGTGTCAGTGGTATGACGTCGCACGTGTCGTTTTCGCTCAGGTCACGTGACTGTCCAGCATGTGACGGCAACCGGAAGTTACGCTGCTGTGCTTTTCTGGATGTGAAAACACGCCCCGTCGATATGAACGCGTATAGGCAGGTAACCGTTTAAGCGTGACATTTCTTCATGGGGATCTCTCAACAAATTTGCCAGGAAAGTCAGGTTTTCGGCCTAAAAGCGGCGACATGAACATGTATTTGTGTGGCAAAATCGATGATCTTAAATTAGAGAAAGCTGTTGACGTCACGGAAATGAGGGAACACAGTTGGTGGCGCATCGTGATTCCACAGCGGCACCTATGCCCTGTAGGCAGATTGTCACTTACTGCAGACGCAATGTAGAATTTATATAGCCATCGTAATTTCAATTTCAACGTTAGTTCCACAGATCCCCAGTTCCACGACATAGATGCATTATAGGAGCACACGCGTCGGCACGTGTGCGCTGACATCTGATTATTGTCGCATGCTGTAGCTATCGCATGTGGCGGCTCACCGTCAAGTGCAATGAAGTACCTCTACATCGATACTCGGAAATGTGAAACAGACAACGCAAATGGCTGTCTGTATAGCTGCGATTGCGTTTCACGCATGAAACGAAAGCGCTGCTGCTGCATCCACTCAATAGCAGCTGCGACGCTGTGCGTACGTGGAACCAAAATTATTGAAGAGAGGTACATATATCAAATTACCGTTGTTGAAGTCGTCTTTCATGAACACATGGTCATAAATGATGGTCGGATAACATTTTAGCGTCGCGGTGCATTACGGTATAAGTCATGCGTTTCCACATGTCCATTGGGTATAAATTGAACACGTTTAGGGCGATTGTGTCAGGCCATAAGTGATTACGACATCGACTGTCAATAAGAGACGATGTATAGCTCGAATAGGATTAATATATACGTCCTCAATTTCACATTTTCGCATTCGTCTTACTAATAGGTGGCTTGCACTGACGTCATCTTAGCCGCCATTTTGGAGGACCAGCAATGTCGGAAAGTTGCACCTGTTGTGGTCAGGCGCGGTGGTACTGCTGCAAGCTCTCGTACACAGGCCAGCAGCGATCCAATGGCTTGTGGTATTGAATATGACACACTGACATTGTCCTATAGCCACCATGTGGGAGCGCCAGTACGGCGGGAAGCTGCGTGTATGACGCCATGTGCCGAGCACATGTACGTTATCAATTACACCTCCAATCTTTGTGGTGATTGCTGTGAGCTTTACCTTACATCACGAAAGAAGAGAGCTTTGTAACCTGTTGCGCAACGTTTCTTCCATCTTTTTTTTTTTATGGGAAATTGAAATTGAGGGCTTGAGCAGCGCAGGAAACAATGTGTTAAATAGATACAAAACGGCAACGTGAACAGCCCAAAGGCAGAACTACACTTTCTATCTCTCTCTCTCATTGAAGACAATGTCTCTTTCGAGATCTCTACCACCCAGGTTCTGTAACTTGGTGCGATGTCATTGTTCTGAAGAAAAATGGCCAATCCCGGAAGCAGGGCAGTCTATGTCACGTGACCTTCACGCCATATTTTAATGCCCAGGGTTATGGCTACGTATGTTTTTTTTACAATAATGGTTTGCGAAGCTTGTTTCCTTTTAGGCTCGACCAACTGGGGCAGGGGGGGGGGGGGGACGCATCGGTGAAACCTGGCAGCCTTGATGGAGAACCATGCGCACGCCTATGTGTACTATTGCTCATTAGCGCTCAATAAACGTGCCTGGTGCTGGCTAAATGTCGACTAGCGTTGACTAAGTGGTGGCTGTTGTTTAGTGCTAACTAATGTAGGCTAAGATGGCTAGTGATTGCTTAGGTTGGTTACCCGCTATTACGACACCTACATTACAGTCATATACGCTTTATGTAATGGTTGAGTTGCCTGCCTTTTCTTTCTTTTTTTCTATTTTCTTTTTTTTTTTGTACAGCACAGAGCTGAAGATTCCGTATCCGATCTGGGGAACTCTGTTCGTTCATAAAGCCTATAGACTAATTACCTGTAACATAGATAAACGACAGGATTGGGGCGAATACAAAAGCATTTTATTAAGTTCGCTATATATCCTGTGTATGCATACAATATACATCCGCATTCCCAGTTACAGTTTGATTTTCTTCTTGTTTCTTTTTTTATGCTGACGCGGAATTTCAGGCACTGATGTGCGCAGATGCGTTCTTAGTACGCTTACATTCGAATGTGTGTACTGTATGGTACTTTTAAACATTCTATTTCTTTTTTTTTTCATTTTGTGAAGAAAAACAGCGCACAAAAAAAATTAAGGTACCTTAGCACTAGGGGTGCCAAGCCTGAAGTAAGTGCGGAGCTGGGCTGCCTTCCTCGCTTCTCTTTATTTTTCTTTCTTTCGTTTTCTATCCTCCCTATGTTTTGTCTACCTCTCTTTTCTCTTTGTTTATTTCTCTCTCTCTCTCTCTCTCTCTATATGTATATATATATATATATATATATATATATATATATATCGAAGGTCGCAGGTTCGGTCCCTGCCCGCGGCAAGCTATCTTTTTGTCCACTTTTCTTTCTTCACATTTGCCAGGGCTGGGCAAAGATACTTTGAAATTGTATCGCGATACGATACAAGATACTGCCGCAAAAATTGTATCCGATACGATACTTGGCAATTGTATCTTAAGATACTTCGATACATTCTCAAATTTGTTATTATAGATCCATATAATGTAGCAGCAAACGCCTATGCACGAAAATGTCTTTACTGTGACCTATTTTGTTTCACTTGAATGAAATGTCTGTTAGTATCTCAAACGTTTTGCCCTTCTTGCTCAAAGCATTAGTTTTTGGAAGGAAACATTAGTTTCCTTCCAAAACAACTTATCGGGGTTTGTTTTAGCTTCCTCACAGGACAACACTTTGTACACTTCGCTGACAGCGGTACTTGCTTTGCACAGCTTGCCGACCATCTAGCAGGTTGCCATACAAAAATAATAACTTCAAAAGAAGCCTTCGCACGACGGGGCAAATACCGATGAGGACTTTTTCCATATCTGTAAAAGACAGCTTGCACAATACCGTATATCCGGACAGGTGTACAGCAGCAACGACGCTGGTAGCGACATTTTTCTTTCTTTTTTTTGTGGGGGGGGGGGGGGGGGGTTGACGCATGGTGTATACTAGGGGTTTGAGACCTTTCGCTAGCGGCCCGGCCCGCACACATGACTGTCTTCGTCTCATTTGTTTTTATTTTATAAATAAGTATGTTCGTGAGCTGCACAGGCATGACTGGTCTCAAGTATTCCTTTTGTCAGGAACATGTGATCACCATGTACTAAAACATCACCGTGGAACAAAAACTCTATATTTGAGAATCAGCGTCCAGATATCAGTCATTCTGTACATCGGTATCGATGTTTCTCGAGTCCTGACTCCAAATCCCCTTCAGAAATGACCTATATATAAGATATGGGGAAGGCTTCCTTTCAAACGTCATTTTGTTCAAACTCTCTCCCACCACCTTCACTGTCTCGGCCCTTGCAACTAAATTTCGCGACTGCGGCCCGCTGGCTATAAGCTCAGATTGAGACCCCTGGTGTATATGTAGATGACATAAAACTGCAATGAATTTTCATATTTTACTTATCTGCCGGCGTAAAGGATTCTTTGTTGATATACTCACTAACGTGCAATCTTTTAGTAATTTTTCTTCAACGAGAGAACATGTGCAACACAGAAACGTCTCAGACGTACAAAGCGTCTCAGGACACCGCCGCTATTCGCGCTATTGCCACTTGTAGCTCCCATTACGTGGCGATTAGTAATGCGAAAAATATTTAAGAAAGCCTAGAACAGGAAAACAAATATAAGTTAAATAGAGAGGTGGTTGGGTATATCAAACATTCACATTGAATGAGTACAGAAACAGGATACAGACGGCGCCCTTAATAGCTATGAGCATGATGTATTGTCAACTTACCTGTTGGGACAATAGAAAGTTCAGTGCCTATTGAAAATTGCCTGAAACGGCTCGTTGGGACGCTCATGAGGAAAACAGAGCAATCAGTGAAATAAAGTTTCTCGAATCTCCTTCCTAACATCTTTAAGATGACTCCTAATGATTTCCATTATTATAATGCAAACTCAAGTTCGCTTTTTTCCTAAGCGGTAAGCAGAATGTTTTGTACTGTTTAATCAAGGTACGCCCAGATAATTATATATTTGTTTTCAAAATCGCCCTGTCAACGTGTAAATGTGTAAACAGTAGTGAATATAAAGTAGACAGAAGAATAAAGCAGAGATCTTATTTTGAGAGCGCGTTACAAAAGACATACTGCAGTGTCCTGACCAGAAAAACAGCGCAGAGACTAAGGTAATGTAAGGGATGCAAAATGACAGCTAACAAAGCGCTTGTGCTAATAATCAAATTATGATTTCATAAATTCTTTGAATAAATGTAGCAGGATGTGAAAAATACGGTACGCCAAGATATTTTCTGTTAGGTAAACGTTTGCTCTTTTAGATCTAACATCAGTACCAGTGGTGCTAACGTTGTTACACTTTTATTTGCATATAAGTTGCTTCATGGCATGCAAGTCAAACTTACATCCACGAGATCCTTCAAATCGTTGATATGTAAAACACACGCGACGCAGAGGAACCCCATTTTTGCACGCATCACATTTAGTTACGGAGTAAGACGCAAGACGCGAGAGAATCTTCAATAACGACACTGTAGCAACATCAGAATTTGCGCGATACACGCGGCGCAGGACAGTGGCTAAGAGCAAGTGTCGCGGCATTGGCGTAACTAAAAAGAAAAGAAATCGAGCAAACAAAAAGTACGTGGGCTGGGCGTAGACATCCGCGCTTGTCTTCCTCATCTTCTGCCCTCACTGGGATACTCTGGCGGAAAAATAAAATTGCGTCACTGCCCCAAGACTCATTCAGATGGCTTAGTGGTACCTGTACCAGCTTGAGAAGCGGAGCTTGGCCAGCGATTATTGTTTCGCACGGTTGTGTAGCGATATAAGTATCTTGTATCTTAAGATACACGATACATTATCGAATGTATCGGAAATACAGATACAGATACTCGTTTTTCGAGAAGTATCGCGATACAGATACAAGATACACATAGAGTATCTAAGATAGTATCTAAGATACATGTATCTTCGATACTGCCCAGCACTGACATTTGCCTTACATTTACTAGTAAAAATAACCCCTATACTTTCCTTGCCATTATTGTCTGTTAGTGCTTATTAATATTGTATATATATATATATATATATATATATATATATATATATATATATATATATATATATATATATTTCTCGCTCTTTCTCTCTTCCCTTTCTCACCCCTTACTATATTATACTATACTATACAACGCTACGCTATGCTCTGCTCGCGTGCCTGGACAGCCGAATTGTTACGACGCTCGCACCAACTACGCATCAACTAGCCCAACTTGCCACTTTGTCACATTCTATTCCTCATTTTTATTTTAGGATCTTTCTTTTGTCAGTTAAGTAGCGAATTCACAGTATTGGTATAGCCGGCTTTGACGTAGCTATAGCATTCCCCGTTTTAACATATAAAAGAAAAGAACAGCTGTCCGATTAAATGCGTCTGAGAACTGCGGAGCGCTTGACGTTGAAAACTTCTTTTCGAAGAGGTGAATGTCAAAGCACAGTGATGTGTCGTACACCGTTGACCGCAGGATGCTGAATGACACCGGTGGAGTGCGACGGCAGCTGTGATCGGCACAGCCATGACAGCCGGGGACAGCAAGGCAGGCGATGACGTCAGCGTCGAAGTGGCCGCGGCCAAGCTGGCTACAGAAGGCAAGTTCATGGACACGGGCGGTGGCCTTTTGTGATACCGGCTGTGTTTCTTCCGAGACTGCGAAAATAGTTTCCTAAATATAGAGCACATTGCTTAATGCGATGTTTAAAAGCTTAGTTGATGGGTATAACGGACATCATAAAACACGCTGTATGCCTTGGTATTGTCTTGTCTCTAATTAGAGAAATACGCCAATGAAATTATCTAATTATCGTTGTTACGCAGATACTCAAGTTTAATGTCTGCAGCTACTGTCTTGATGATAATGTGTCAGCTTTCAAATAAAATATACTTCTCCAGGTATCTCCATCGCAACAAGGTTTATATATATATATATATATATATATATATATATATATATATATATATATATATATATATATATATATATATATATAATCTTTCTGGGGAACTCTAAGGGATTGACGAGCACAGGAAACAGCGTGTACAAAACACGTCACCAGCTGACGCATTTAGATACAAAACGGCAACGTGTTTAGTCTGTGACGGCGGCATTTAAAGCATCATAGGTTGTGGTGACACAAAGAAGTCCAGAAGCTTGTTTCGTTGTGGTTTGTATTGTTGCTCATACTGCTGTTGTAGTGTTTGTCGAAGTTGTTCACTTATGCAAATCTATAGCGTCATGAAAGTGTCTAATGATGCTCAAATTAAAAAAAAAAAATTAGATAAAAATCTGGAACAACTCAACTATTGAATTTCAGATGTTCTTACTTTAAAACGCTACATCTAATGTCATTATTCTTAACAAAAACTTCAATAACGCAACTTCACAAAACGAAGCCGTGGAATGATGGCACGTTTTAAACACTACAATGCCTGGAACATGCGATTAGTTACCTGTGCAGAATTGAATTTGTGAACCAGTTACTTCTCGCAAAGCCTGTTTCTTATTTTGGCTCTGCAGAACTACACCCGTACGTTCTGCTATACATGCAGCTAATACCAGTGCCAGCTGCGCATGTTGGCAGCAGTGTGTGTGTGTGTACGTGCGTGCGTGTGCGCACGCGGCTGTGATGTAAGAACAACCTGAATTCAACGATGTAGAATGCAAGACTGAAAAAAAAGTTTAAAGAGAAATGAGCAATAAAAAACAACACAAACGCGAAAAAAATACACCTAGAAAGTATTAGACCAATGAGAACACGCCGCAAATACGTAAAAGCGACGTGGAATATTTTTGTGCGACATTACGTCGCACTTGCGACCCAGATATTTTTTTTAATGCTTTATCTTTAAAAAATTTAAAAATCGTCCCACATACCAGCTGAATGACATAGATCATCACTGTTACACGGCAGCATAACTGCGATGACGTGCGTTGTTTAGTGGGACAAGGCAGAATGACAAGCATAACTATCATTTAATATGACTTTTGGGGGGCCTAGTTGGTGCATAATGACAAAAATTACTTAGCGCAATAAAAACACAGCACACAAGGATCAATGAGAACTAACAGACAATAGTGCCAAGGAAAGAATAGGGGATGTTATCTGTAATAATTGGGATATAAATGTGAGGAAAGTAAAGTGGACGACAAAAGATAACTTGCCGCCGGCAGGGACCGAACCTGCGACCTTCGAATAACGCGTCCGATGCTCTACCACTGAGCTACGGCGGCGGTCATCCCCCCGTCCACTTTATAGGGTATATATGTGCATTTAAACCAAGGAGTGTCAGTCAGCGCCGATCGCAGCATGGCGGCGAGTGTGGAACGCTCATTTTCTGCCGTTTCAGCGTCACGTAGCACGTGATCATTTACGAGCTTGCAGCTGACCAATAATCCCTCGCATACTACCTGAAGGCACCAAGTCTGCCAGAACGAGACCCTCGCTATGAATGAAGGAAAGAAGGTGGCTTTTAAGGGCTCGTTTTTCTTTCTTAGACACAATATTAATGAGTACTAACAGACAATAATGCCAAGGAAAGTATAGGGATTGTTATTTGTAATAATTGGGATACAAGGAAGCACATAAGGAAGGTACGCAAGGGACAAGCGCTTGTCCCTTGTGTACCTTCCTTGTGAGCCGTGTTTTTATTGCGCTAAGTAATTTTTGTCAATAACTATCATGCGTCTTGCCGCAGCGGTTGCAATGTCATCGTTAAGCATTCAATTGGTGGTATTCGAATTAATGCAGAAATGTAACGTTTGTGGTGATATCAGTTTTTCGGAAGCCTGCAAGAAGGAGAGACGAGCATGATATAGAAAGTAGCCATCCATCGCTTTGTAGAATAATGCTACAAGGAAGACAGAGGGAAAAAGAAAGAGAAAAAAAGACAGGGAGGTCACCCAGAGGAAATCTGCGGTTGACAACCTTGCTCGCGTTGTTCGTTTCTCGTACTGTCCCTGTGTTTGCGGTGGGCTCCTTTCCACCATAATTTCCGGGGTTATGAAAGTGCAGGTTTTGGCGATAGTGGCAGCCGGACTCCTGATGTCGCATTCCAACAACGGTTTCCTTTCCCCCTTTACCCTCGAAAAGGCGGTAACCAAAGGCAGACCCTTGTGAAAAGCACGTCATTGCTTCGTTTGCATTCCTGCATGCATTGCAAAACATGTTTTCTGTCGGATTCCTCCAACGGGGTGGGGGCATTGCCCCCCCCCCCCATATCTCATCGGAGAACCCTGACTATGCTTGGGGACGAGAAAGGGGCGCGAAAGAGGGGAAGATTCTGTGACAATACAAAGTAATGACAATAACACTATCGAAGAACTACACGGCTCGCATTGAAGTCCGGGTAGGCCAGTGCCCTAGAATTTTGTCCTCTGTCAAAAGGGCGGTTGTCCAGCTGGCCTAGTGCTGCTGAGAGGACTGCTATTTCGTAGCTAAAGCAGTTGGACTCGCATAGAAGGTGTGCGACTGTTTCGCTGCACCCGCAGAGTTCACACAACGGGCTATCAGCCATTCAGATTAGTAAGCAAATTAGCATTGGAGAAAGCTACTCCAAGCCGTAGACGGACCAGCTGCAGGATAGAGTCACATCGGGATAGCTTGAACGGGATACGTATATTTGAAGAACAGGACGTAACGTATGCAGGCGTGGACTTGTAAACGTGGCACGGACTTCGTGTGCTCTGCCGTCATGTAAGAGTGGACCTATGAAATTCACCCACGTTAACAAGCTACAAGGAAATACGTCCTTACGGATATCCTCCTAGCTTCATGCTACAGACGGGTGGGCGGCAACCGTACCGACTTCTTTGTAGCTACATGGAAATCCATCTACAAGGAACAAGCCCACCTACAAAGAAATCCATTTTCAAGTTGCGACGAAATCCATATATGTATATCCTTGTTGCTTCGCGCTACAAACAGATGGATGTCATTTTTTTTTTTACTTTTCAAAAATACCGTTCTTTTATTCCTTTGCTGGTCCTCGTTGCTAAGTTCGTCTCGCGTGAACGTGTAAACGAGTTTCAAGAAATTTTCGAAGCTAAATAGGAAGCACTCAGAACGTTGAGCATTGTACTAATCTCTCAATTTAAGGAAAATTAATTGGAAATAAACGTAAATAATTGCTGTGTGCTCAGTATTTTGTATAGAAGCAAAGGCTTGAACATCGTGACATTAAGAAGAAAACAAGTTCCTGCTGTAAAAACGAACACTCGGGACCTTTGCGTAAATGTCGAGTTGGGATACACAGCGACAAGTACTTAAACGGGCGACAAACATTTTATTTGGCCGCTGACAGAAGTTCAGAGCATTTAAATGCCATAACAAGGCGAAAGATGTCAACTGTACATCTTAAGGCCTTTCTGCTTAAGTGTATGTCCACGTCTCGGTGACATTTACACCAAGTCTAACACGTCGCTACACATTCGACACGACGCAGTCGTCGATAAAGATGGCGCTCTCCTTAGATGCGAAAGAAATAAAAAAGTGCTCGCGGTTTCTCCACTGAACTCTAAACAATATGTAATTGGTCTTACACAATAACTTTATCACACTTATCGTTTACCCGCCCTCCATTCTTTTAATTCTTCCCAGCGGCTTTCAAATTATTGCGCGCATATTGTTTGCCTTCATATTATAAATATGAAAAGACGAAAAAATGTTTCACCTGCCGCTTGTAACAAAAAGCTACAAAGAAAATCCACACACTTTTCACAGAAAACGAACAGACAAACAAAAAACGCCTGCTTTTTAACAAAAATTCGTCCCGGACCGGAACTCAAGTTTTCGCTCTGCCATCTGAAGTAACCAAGGGTGTTGTGTATGAGTCCACTGAGTGAACTATTCACTCAGTGGACTCAGTGGATGTTCTGATTGGCTAGTTACCTTCAGAGTGCATAAGTGCCTGTCCGTAAGAGGTGAGGGTAGGCGGGTTGGTGTGGAATAGTTTTTTTGTTTTGTTTGCTGGGGAAACCCTCCCCCCATAGGCGTGCGCACAGGGGGGGGGGCAGGGGGGGCGGCCGCCCCCCCTAATCACCTAAGAGGGGGGGCGCAAAATTTGCCCCGTACATTGACCCTTCTAGTCACCCAAGAGGGGGGGGGGGGCACAAAATCTGCTTCATACATTGACTTAGTAGAGGGGGGGGGCGCTGCGACGAACCTTTGCCCCCCCCCTAATGGGGAACCCTGCGCACGCCTATGCCTCCCCCCCCCCTCAAATTGCTGACTGGCATTTATTTCTATCGTGCAGGTGCCAATGGAGAACCGAACAAAGACCCCAATGGCGGAGCGGGAAAAAGCATGGAAGGGCAGCCGTACTTGCGCCGCCACAGCAGCGTCGCCCTGTTAGCGCAGGCAGCATGGCGAGAGGCAGCCGGCATCTCGGCTGCTCTGGCTACAGGACTCGCCATCAGCGTCGGAGGACTGCTCATCGGACTCGTCGAGGTCAGGGTTTCGGTACTGTCACGAGTTAAGAGAACGCCGCGACCGTGTACTATGCGCGTCGGCAGGGAGGTGCAGAAGGGGCACTTGCCCCCCACCCAAGCTACACCAGCGTTCCCCCTTACCGATGGATATCCGCGACAAGCGTAAACGAGAGCAGGGTTGTCCATAACGGGTGCGGGGACGAGTTTCACCACCACAGTCCAAACGAAAACAAGTTTCGCGATGGATGCAAAAATGAAAACGAAGCTATGACGTGCTTCTCGTTCGATCGATGCAGGGCGCAGCTGGTACAGCAACTTAAATTTCGAGTGTGTGTGTGTGTGTGTGTGTGTGTGTGTGTGTGTGTGTGTGTGTGTGTGTGTGTGTGTGTGTGTGTGTGTGTGTGTGTGTGTGTGTGTGTGTGTGTGTGTGTGTGTGTGTAGTGTGTGTGTGTGTGTGTGTGTGTGTGTGTGTGCGTGTGTGTGTACACACACACACACACACACACACACACACACACACACACACACACACACACACGCACGCACACACACACACTTTAGCTCCCAGATGTGTCCTACATATAAGTACTGTGGAGTTGGAAACTCGTCGCAACCGTTGGCTGATATAGTATATACATCGCGTGTTGAATATGCTCACGATATGAAAAAAGTTCCATTTCCAGCTGGATTAGTGAATATTTCCAGCTGGAAAGATTTCCGGTTGGATAATTCAGCTACATAACACTATAATGCAGCTCGACGTCGAATATCCAGCTGGAATATGACCGAGTTCCAGCCGGATATTCATTCATTTCGAACTGAATTATCGAACTGTAGGTCTTTTCACATGAAAAAACTTTCGGTTAAAAAGATTGAAGCCAGTTACACGCCTGTGCAATCTGAGTAAACAGCGGGGCTGGCAAGCAAGCGCCAAACACTTGGCGAACGCAGACTGAGTTCTTTCTTGACCTTCTTTTTAACAGCGAAGCTGTTCTTAGTCGATGCTTCTCCGTCCAATGGCATAGCGTTAATCACGTGACGTCGCAGTATGGTGAGAGTGAGGCTCCGTAGGAAGGGGAGGGCTGTGCCGTGCCGGGAGTGGCGAGGATGAATCTTGACGGTTGAACCAATCAGAGGCGCGCAAAGAAGGGGGAGCGTGAGGCATTGCAGAAAGAGTGAACCAATGAGAGGCGCGTCAAGAGGGCCGAGAGTGAGGCTCAGCGGAGGAATCCAGCCGTTTTGCGAGAAGTACGTTATAGTGAGTGTCTCGGTGGAGTATGATGGGGGGCGTAGGTTCTTTGTGAGTTTGTACTTTCATGATGGCCGAGACTGCTCCCGAGGAAGAAGCCGCCCGACGTGGGTATGAGCGAGAGCTGACGCGGGAACGGGCATGTCGTCGCCGAGCCAACCGCGATGTTCGCGCAAGAGAGTCCGAAGCTAAGCGCCAACGAAGGGAAGACTTGAAAAATGTAGAAGTACGATTTAGCCTGAGTGAAGGAGGGACATCAGCTTCGCTGGTTCGACAGTGTTCGCGAAGTAAAGCTGGCTAATTTTTTTTTCTTTTTCTACACCTTCTTCTTTGTTCTTTAATATTTACTTCTTTATCTCTCTCTATATTGCCCTCTCTCTTCCGTTCCCTCCCCCACACCCTCACTGCTCTATCCCACCCCCTTGCTATGCCATACGGTACATGGTTATGCTATGGTTTATCCTCTCACTTCCTCCTTTCCCTCCCCTCACTTCCCTTTCCAAGCAGCTGCTTGGCACATACCCACTGTCTGTGGCGCATAAACTATATTATGCAAGGTTATAACGTACGTACCCTCTCCCCTCCTTCTTTCCTTCCTCCTCACCCTCACTTCCTTTTCTCAACCCCTTGCTATACTATACTATGCATGACAATGCTATGCTAGGCGTTGCTTGGCACACCCGCTTTATGCTGCAGACATAGGCGTGCGCACAGGGGGGGGGGGGGGGGGGGGGGCAGGGGCATCACCTAAGAGGGGGGCGCAAAATCTTCCCCGTACATTGACCCTTCTAGTCACCTAAGAGGGGGGGGGGGCGCGAAATCTGCCCCACACATTGACTTAGTAGGGTGGGGGGGGGGCGCTGCGATGAACCTTTGCCCCCCCCCCCCCTTATGGGGAACCCTGCGCACGCCTATGGCTGCACATACCCGCCGAGTTTTCTGTCCACGACTACGGACCAAGCTCAAGCTTAAATAGCTCCACTGTTAATAATTCATCTGGTAATGGAACACTTTCGGCCTGTCACGTGACCACAGGTGATACCTCCGCTGGCGGTGTCCGGCCTGCGGTGCGTTTGCTCGGTGCTCTACCTGCTGCCGGTGATCGCCCTGTGGAGGCCTCAGCTGCTGGCCGACAAGGGACACCGGCTAGGCCTCGCCGCCGTCTCTGTGGTGCTGGCGATGCGGGCGCTCACCTTCACGCTGGGCAGCTCCACGCTGCCGCTGGCCGAGTTCTCACTCCTTATCAACACCATGCCCGTGTTCGCAGCGATATTCGGTAATTGACATCCGAGATAAATTGCCTATACAGACCAGTCACACGCTTGCAAACGCAGGTAGCGGCGATGGAAAATTTACGAAAGCCCGATCCTTTCCTATCAAAAGTTATTTTGACTGCTATGAACACAATTTCTTGAGAACACAATTTCTTTTTTGCCCTATATATATCACTTCGTTTCAAATCTGTTCTACGGAATCTCACAAAGTGGCGGAAGGGTTCGTGAGGGAAATTGACAACCATCCGTTTGTAGCACGAAGCTACAAGAAAACCCATATGGATCTCTCAGAAAGAAAGCTTCTCGCCGAAAATTTCGTCCTGGTCCAAGGATCGAACTCGGGACCAGGACGAATTTTTCGGCAACTAACAACCTTTCTTTCTGAGAAATCCGTATGTATTTCCTTGTAGCAATTCGTGCTGCAAACGGGTGGTTGTCAATTTCCCTCTCTTATCACTTTGTTTCACATCTCATTAACTACTCGCCGCTTGAAGCAAATATATTTAGAACATCTATACAGTATAACTTTGTTCAAACGTTCTTGAAAAAAAAGTACAATCCGAATTCACTCAAACATCACTCATTTAGAAATCGTACGAAGCGAGAACGTATCAACGAGGTTCTTCCATAGGTGTGCACAGGGTTCTGCACTATGGGGGAGGGGGGGGGGGCAAAGTTTTGTCGCAACGCCCTCCCTGCCTTTGGTCCCTGGCTTTCCTGACCTGAAGATGGGAAGTAAACAGTTCTTGGCATGAGCATCAGGGGCTTTCGGCCGCCATCATCGTGAAGTACCTGCGTGGCCATAACTAAGTAAACGTTTGGGTCACGTTTTACGCCCCCTCTCTAGTGAATCGAACACCCCGGCCCCTCGTGCGCACGCCTGTGGTTTCTTCTGTATATGTCTCGCGTCTCTCATGTTAATGATCACGCTTAGACAATATAGTAAAGCGCATTTCTCGGGCACCGAGGTGTTCAGAGTCATCCACGCATTGTTGTCGACGGCCGATGCGTGACGTAACCACGCGCGCAGGCTGCGCCATATTGGAGGAGCGCTGCGGACCCCGCGAGATGGCGGCCGGCCTACTCGTGCTCTGCGGCATCCTCGTGGCCTTCCTACCCACCCTGCTTTTGACACCCGACGTGGGCACCTCCATATCGGGCATCGTCATCACGCTCGCCTGCGCCCTCTTCCAGGCCATGGCGTTTGTCATACTGCGGCGGCTATCCTGCCAGGCAAGTATGCCGCATACTTCAGATGCAATGATAGTGTCTACCCCTTCAGTCACCGTGTACGCATTTGTGTACTCGATTTTATTGTTGCCAGTTCTGATGATTGATGACAAAGAAAGCGCAAACTACATTGCGTATTCCTCTGTACTTGTTTTGTAATCAACTTGCGCTCCGTCAAACGAGTGCCATGCAAACGAGCGCCATTCAAACGAGTGCCAGGCAAACCTCCCTAGCACTCATTAAAGGACCACCACCTCCCCCCCCCCCCCTAGGCACTCTTTCGCTCATGTGCAAGTTATATCCACAGACGGCTTGCATTGTTGCTCTGACGTCATCGTAGCTGCCACATTCGAGTACCAGCACGGTCATAAGCTGCATGTGCGACGTATATGCAAGCTATTTATATCGAGACTGGTTCGCTTGCAAGTGCATGATTGGTCCGGACTGCTCTTTTGCGACTGCAAGCGCAATTCTAGCCAATCAGGCAAGGGCAAGTGAATCGGTTCACTTTCCAGACTGCTATTAACACCCCTGAATAAATGACAAAAACTGTCAATCAAAATCGCAGGTATCGCCCATCACAGTGTCCCTTTGGACTTCCGTGGCCACCGTGGTACTCTGCGTCCCCCCCGCAGGAGCGCTGGGCCAGCTCCGGCACCTGGACACTGAGCCTCTGGATTTGGCCTACACGGCAGGTGCGGGCCTGACGGCCCTGCTGACGGCGTTGCTGCCGACCATAGCGTGCACGTTGGCCGAGGCTGGTCGCGTGGCCATCGCCACCACGTCCAGCGTCGTCTTCTCGTTCGCCTTACAGGCTGCCGTGCAGCTCAAGGCGCCCACGCCCTGGGCCCTCGTCGGCGCTGGTTTCATTGTGGCCGCCGTGGTGTGCTCGAACCTCAAGTGGGAACCCTCGGTCGACATCTTCGAGAAGCTAAAGCTCAAGGGTTCTGGCGACAAGGACAAAGATCCATTGTTCGTCGTCAAAGATTACGGAACAGTAGCGGTGCCATTGCCGAACAAGTCGCCTTGATGCATGAACGTTTTTTATGAATGCTGCTTGCATTCTGATGAACAGTGCATCGGTATGTGTAGCAGGACTATAACATCTGCGCAGTATTGGATGTTGTTTAGAGCCAATGCATAGCCGTCACCATCAACAATGAAAATACCCTTGCAAGTGAATGTATGACACAAAGGTGACAGTAGTGTAGCCAGAATTTTTTTTGCGGGGGGGGGGGGTGAGGGGGGTTTAACCATACTTTATGCTTGTGCGGGCATTTCTATGTGTACATGTATATATGCACATGCAAAATTGAGCAATTTCAGGAAGGGCCTTAACCCCCAAAACCCCTTCTGGCTACGCCAGTGGAAGGCGATGCCAGTGAATGCGCAGTTTCTAGACACGCTGTACCACAGACTACACGCCCAAGCCTGAATCACGTTCTCGAGACTGGAAAATGAGCAAATGACAAGGCAGTATTCTTTGAATTCCAATGTACTGTTGACAGTGTGATCAAAAACTCTGGAATAGGTGCTGTCTGAAGATGACGTCTGCGACACGCCTTCGGTGGTTGCAGCATGTAAAAGCGTAGCTTTCGTAATGAGCTTCCTATGGCCATCCCTTAAGGGATGCAATATGTAAGTACCCGGCGGGAAAGACATAGAGGCATTCTGTCTGTTACCACGTCGACTAGGATCGTCGGAGCGACCGATCAACTATATAGGTACGTTGCTTCAAAGTCTAAAGGGGATGGAAACAGAAACTATGTGTTTATTCTACATCACGTCAATTGTCCAATAGAAGTCATCTCGCATATTACAGCCCGACAAGTACAACAGAATATTCGATCAGCACTGTTTTGCAGACTGCAAGGCAAACATAGCATTCAATGTTGGCTGAAGAACTGCTGGTAACAGGGCTAAGCAAGCTATTTCCAGCTTTATGAATGCAGCATCACAGATAACTGCTAGCCACACCACTGCAATTAGCCAGGGACTGCATTCACATGGTGCCGCCAAGTTAATTTTTTTCAAATGCTGAAAAAAAAAGAAAACACTCGTACAAGAGAATGCAACACAAACCAACATCGTGCAAGAGAGTGCAACACAAACCACTGATGTTGATGTTTTAGAATATGTTTTAGAACAGTATCGAAATACAGTGCTGCTGTAGATGTAGAGTTAGAGTGTATTGGTACTTATCATTAACAACCATGTGTTTGTACAGCAATTACACGAGCTAGCATATGTAAGTAGTACCTATGCTTATGTGAAACCTATATTCCGTATATGTCAACAGTAGCTAAAGTTAATTTTACAAGCTGCTCTGAAATGTGCAGCTGTTTCTACAAAAGTACAAACAACGTAAATTTTTCTAGTTTTATGCTTGTAAAATCGATGGCTAAATTTATAATTGAAATGACAGAATTGAAAGAGAAGATGGATGAGGTTGACATAACTCGTCGTGGTGCTGACTTCACGATAGAAAAACCGTTCAAGACTTTGCTGCCCATCTAGTCTCCAGCACCCCTGTGCACTGTTTTTGCTTGTCATGAACAAGCACCCGCAACTTCCTGTACTATGGTGATATTCTCTCAATTCTACGACATAAACATCCTATCAAAAAAAAGTACAGCAGGCAACCAGCTACACTAGATTGATGTTATATGAATAAAGTCTGTAGACCTTTTATAAAAGGCATGTTTGAAGGTAAAAAAAAGGAAACTGTACAAAGACAAACATATTCAATAGCTACTGTGTTCACTGTAATCTATTCAAATGATAATTATGAGTGGAATATTAGGCCTTTCAAACTGAACATAGGAATCAAGTCTGGCTACTGCAGTATCGGGGGAATAAACTCTGGAAGAAAGCACAAATTGTTGGCATAAGTTAGCAGGAATCCTGAGCAGCACGAAAGGTAATGTACGTTAGATTGTGTCTTTGTTTAGCTTGTCTCTAGTGATACACATTACAACTTGAGGCTCTGACGTGCCAAAACCATGATATGATTACAAGGTATGCCATAGTGGAGACTCCAGATTAATTTTGATCCCGTGGAGATCTTTAACAAGCACTGATATCAACGTATGCGGGTGCTTTTGCATTTTGCTTTCATCGAAATAGAACTCGCGCTCTACAACTTAGCAGTGCATCTTAGCCACTAAGTTACTATTGCAGGTAGCCTCTAGCGGTCTTCTCTTCTATAGCCCCACTGCACACTTACAGCCCATTCGACTGTTTCCTTCAGACTTGTTAGGCAAAAATCAAGCACACAGAACACACCACTTGGTTAACTTACGGTGCTCTGTCCCAGCATGGGGGTGCTCTCTCCTTTCATCTGGCAGTGCAACCAATATCCAACAAGATTTCAGTCACATGGCTCTTCCGAGTGCCTCGCTGTGAAAGGCTTCCTGCAACTCTAATAGCAAGAGCACTCCAAATCACTGCAAACAGAGTCAGAGTGATGTAGGAACCAGTCAAATGTTTCACTAGTGTGTTACTAGGGTTGCCCACACTTTCAAAGTCATAACATGTCCTGCCATGGATAGAAGTGCACTGCAGGTGACAGCTGTCAGTCACAGTTAATTGTGAAATTGAAAGAGCATGATAGTTGAACTAGACGAGATATGTTCACGTGCATAGGAATCAGGTTTACAATTGCTAGATCTATGTGATTTACCGCTCCTATTCACTGTGATACAAAAAACTTGAAGCCAGTAAAACTTGCTGCTGGGCGAGTTTTCATAGTTTGCATGCATCCATTTTTGCCTTGCAAATTTGAAGCTGTGTCATTTGAATGCAGTGCTTTGACATGAACAAGGTACGATCGTGAACTCAAGTGCAATGGCATTTGAATTCGTGACAGCAATGTGTGCATATTATCAGACATTGCTAGAAACAGTCTTGCAGTTCAGCAAGCTTAGTGAAGCAACTATGAGAAATGCTTTTTGTAACCATGCATAACGTAGCGCACATGGTTAAAGGGACACTATAGGCAAATGTTAAGTCAATGGTGATTGTTGAAATAGCATTCCAGAAAGCTCGTAGTGCTTGTTTCGTGCCAAGGAAATGCTTATTTTGAATGAAAATCGCGCTTTAGTGGTCTGCACAGCATTAGTACACTTCAAATCACACGCCTGAAAAGGCCTCCCAACATAGAATTTGCCTTGCTCAATGTTGCCCACCTTTACTGCCCAGCAGCCAACACTGTGGTTTCTGCTCTGAAGGGCACATTACACAACAACACATAGACACGGCATTTTGTCGAAGTTTCCGTTAAAGCGGTTTTAATGAGCGTAGACGGCACATGCAGCAGTACGCAATAACGTAACTATCACTGAGATGCAACCGCACGAGCAGAAAGCAGCCCTGCAAAAACAGAACTTTTGCATTACCCGTGCCGTTCTTCACTGTAACGTAACGTTCTTTTTTTCATGAATCAAATAGAAATGTACAAGCAGCATTTTCTTACGTCTTGCAATGCTCGGAATGTTCTTTTTTTATCATAAGTAGTTTGAATAATAGTGATAATTTGTACTCGGAACTCTTGACGTCATCGGGCTCATTCCAAAAAGTCCCACTGGTGGCGCATATAGTGTCCGACATTTACCTTAGTTTTTCGATTACTAAAGCACTGCTGTTGATAATATTGACGTTTTAGACATTCTCAAACATTGACCTTTCACTCTGACATAAATTTCTATTTGCCTTTAGTGTCCTTTTAATATGAATTTGGCATGAAACATTGTATAACACAACAACAATTATTTCTCATTAAGAAGCATACAAGGCAGGCTTTTTTCTTTACTGCTTGCACACACTACACAGCTTTTAATGCACTTAAAAATGTCCTAGCTGTTTACTGATTAAAATGTACTAAAATTGCATCTTCTTTCCTCGATTCCATCCTACGCTTACAAAGTAAGCCTACAATATAAAACCACTGAAGACAATGAACTAAATAACCTAAGTGTCAGAAACATCATGCAGTCCAAATGTCTTCTAGGTACCGGCCTTGCTTCTGAAGCTCTTTCACAAATGCAAGAGCATCTTCTTTGCTCGCAACAATGCGCTCATCAACAAGGATCTCTACGAATGTGTCTCTCACACTAGTTGCCATGCTGACCGCATCGCCACACACATACACATGGGAGCTGTCAAGGGAAATCAGCCTGGCTATATCTTTAGGCCAAAGCCTCATGCTGTCTTGAACATACTTTCCACCACGGATCCAATTTGAACAGCTTACATCTTTCTCATTTAGATCATCTGCTTTTCTGTGCTTCATCTCGGAGTCTGTGGTGACGTCTCCACAGCCAGCATCTCTCGAAAATGAAACAATCAGCTTTGACAAAACGTTTTGCTTTACCAGTTCACAGAGTTCGTCTTCATACAGAAAATCTAAGCTGCGGTGCCGGCAACCCGTAAACAGCCAGGTCTCCGAGACTTCGCATTTACCGCTTCGATCCATGGCTTCTTCACGCCACTGAAGGTATGAAAGGAAAGGGGCCACACCTGAGCCCGGTCCAATCATAACAACGGGCGTGTTCAACGATTCAGGAAACTGAAAACTCATGTTTTTCCTCAGATAAATGGGCACTCTGCTCCACGCCTTCTCACTCAGCGATAAGGACGTCATGCTGGACACAATGTCCTGCTGTGTGTGCCATCTCTTGGCGAGATCTGTTAGCCAGCCAGTGCATAGGCCTTCTTCATCACGTCCGGGTATTGGGCATCGTTTGTAGAGTATCCTGAATTGACGTGGAACACTGTCGTCCCGTGGGGACCAGCTGCAGACTGAATAGTAGCGTGGAAGGAGCCTCGGCAAGTGCTCCAACAAGGCAGCCAGAGGAGGCTTGCAGCTTGGGAAAGCCCTTAGCACATCGAGGAAGGTGTTTCTTGCTTCGAGGATGAAGCGTACATAGTCCTTGCTGCCTTCTCTGCTACTAAGCTCCAGCAGGCGCCTTTTCTCGCTCGCCTCTGGGGTAAACTCTGCGAGTGTCCTCAGGAATATCTTCTTCGGGATACCCCTAACGTCGCAGCAGGTAGTCAACAACCTTTCCACAGTAAGCGGCGCCTTAGGCAGGTGGTCCATGTTACGCGCTTTCGGCGCATGCGTCACGGCAACCAAGTGGCTACCGGGAACGCCCAGCCTATCGATGACGTAGCTTACTTCGGCTGCGCGATTGACGCAGAGAAAGCCGAACGAGTCACCCGGTTTGAAGCTGACGCCAGGTTCACTACCGCCAGCGGGCAGCTGGAATTCCAGTTCCCAGGCTTCTTTGACCTCGTCTGATGATGTTAGACGCTTCGCCGACGTTAGGGCGACGTGAAAAACGTTCGATTCTTGAAAAGGCAGCGGCTGACCTCCTTGCCAGATGACTTCACTGTCAGACGCCTTCTCGACGGCCGCGCTGGACGAGTCAAACTGCACACATACCACAGGATCTTTCATGAGCGGAAGCGTCAGCTCCGTTGAAGCGGATAGACTGCAGCATGTGAGACTTGTCTCTTCCATATTCACTTCCGGCAGTAGGCCCTCCTTTTGAATTTCACGTGTGGCGGCAGCGGCAGGACTCAGAGCACACTGCAACGCCTCCCACAGTTCCGTGATCCACGGTTCTACGATGATTTCCAAACCCACAGCGTCGTCGGCGTAGCCGGTCTCGTAGAACCTCGTGGCGCCCAAGGCGTCGAACTGGCTTTCAAAAGTCCTGGCGCCGTTGCAAAAGTTGTTATAGTTGGTGTCGCCGAGCCCGAGAACGGCGTACTTGGTTCCGCTCAGTAGGCCATCCGGTGCCTTACGCAAGTATCGCAGGAAACGACGGGCGTTTTCGGGCACTAACCCTTCGTCCGTCGTGGACGTGACGACGATGAAGCAGCTTTCCTTGGTCAGGTCAAATTCGCGGCCGAACTGGCTCACGCAGTGAAGATCGGGCTGGAAACCTCGCTCCAGAGCGGCGTTGTTCAGTCGACGAGCTATCGCCTCGGCCTGTCCTGTTTGCGAAGCGTACAGGAGGAGAAAACGCGCGTTTCTCGCCTGCTCAGCTGAACGCATCGCTCGATGATCTCCGCAGACATCTAGAACGGTGATTGCGACTTGTTACTTGAGGAAAACACCGATTCAACGATTTATAGCAGCAGTGAGTGGCAAATCCACGTGGGCTTGTTTGCAATTGTGAGAAGCACGTGTGGCTTTAAACAGGCTTCGTTTTGACTCACTAAAAGGTATTTTAAGAGCCTTAAAAAGTGATCTGAACTCGAAAATCGCGAATAGTACACGTGCAGGTTTTTAATGGGACTGTCAGCAATAGGCAATTTAAAACACGCTTAAATAACAATTATAATTAAGCGAAAGTCGGCAATCGGCAGCCTACGGGCCTACGCTAGCCAAGTCGAGCCCAGTTAATAAGAAATGGCGGCGTGCGCAGCAGGCATGCAGTGTGTTGGCACATGTTTACCGTGTTCACTGTTTTTACACTGGTGACGTGGTGACGTGTTTTCGCGTTCAACAGGCAAAATGTGCTCAAATTCCTGCGATTGCGAAGACCTCAACGAGTCCGAGCTAGCACTGAACGCTGACGCGGACACGAGCAGCAGCGACAACACATGCAAGACGTGCGGAGACACGGCTCACCTGTTACTCCGCAAGAAGGATGCGTACTGCAAAACGTGCTTCGTCGCCAACTGCACTCACAAGTTTCGTGCTACACTCGGCAAATCCAAGTTGTTGAAGCCGCGCGACAAAGTCCTGGTAGCTTTTTCAGGCGGACCTTCGTCGGCTGCCATGTTGCGGCTTCTCCGCGACGGTTTCTCAGAAGACGCGCACAAAAAGCTGCTCTTCGATCCGAGTCTAGTCTACGTCGACGACGATTCCTCGGTGCTGGGGACACACAGGGGACGACGTGACCGATCTCATGAAGGAGTCGGGTTTCCCGTACTACACTTACCATCTCGACTCCTTGTACTCTACGGAACGCCTCAAGCTCGAGTCGTCGACTCGTCACGCGGAGGTCGATGATGGCGAAGGCGCCGCGAGGACCGCATTCGCAACGGCGTGTGAATCGTTCAAAGCGTTGACGGATCGCGAGTCTTTCTACAGACTGTGCCTGCGTCGTCTACTTCTCAGGCTCGCCAGAGACAACGGTTTCGTCAAGGTATTCACCGCCGAAACGGGCACTTTGCTGGCTGCCACCCTTCTCTCGACTATCGCCCTTGGTCGGGGCGCGCAGCTGAGGGAAGAAGCGGGTTTTCTCGACGACCGCGACCCTGAGGTCCTCTTTCTGCGTCCGATGCGCGAGTTCAGCAGCAAGGAAGTCGAGCTTTTCAACCAGCACTGCAACGTGCGGTTTCGCGCACAGACGGCGCCCCGTGCGGGTTGCGAATCTCGCGCCAGCGTCTTTAGGCTTACGAGAGAGTTCGTGAACGGTCTGCAAGAGAACTTTCCGGCGACAGTGTCCACGGTTTGGCGCACGGGCGACAAGATAGAGTCCCGACCTCGCGCCCGAGCCCTAGCGGCAGGACCGAGTTCATCGTCGCGTTGTTGTATGTGCGGTTCGCCGCTTGACACTGTTGACGTCGAGCCGTGCTCGGCCGTAGCGGCGCTACAACTGACGCGTGACGTTTCGAGACTGAGGGTGGCGGAAGACGCAGAATCTACAACGTCCGATGTGACCGACACTCATGACGTTTCGTCATCGAACTTTTGCTACGCCTGCCAGGCGCTCGTCAGGCAGGGCGATACGAGCTCGCTGTCAGTGTTGTGCGACGTTGTCGGGACTGGTAGTAATAGTTAACTTGTTGGCTTGAGGTTAGAGCGCGCTTATCTGTGAACTTCGTGTCACATGACTGCCGACATCTAAGCTTTCAAGTTAGTTGGACCTCTGAAGGCTAATTGTGCCTTCTTTGCAATTTGCGATTGTCAGAAACAGGTGTGTTACCCGTTTTCACCAGGCTGTGATTCGCATCTGCAGAAGTACGATTTACGAGCCTTTATGAGCATTGAAAACACAAGCAGTTATGGACTGCCGGCTAATAAAGTTATGCTTGATGTGATTTTAACTTTGATGCAGCCATTTCACATTTAATCTCACCTTTTCTCTACATCTTTCAGCATTTATATTGGAAAAGGTTTGCACTGCACAAATAGAGTCGTATGGCATCACCAAAGCACAAGCAATAACCACCACTGACAATGGCAACAAGTTTGTACTCAACGTGTGGAGCATGCAGCTTAAGCGGCAGCTCATGATACAGCCAGTGTGTTTACCTGTGGATACATATGTCCGGCTGTTCCCAACCGATTTGCGTAACACTGAAACCCGACACTTCATGCAAACCGACTGCATGCTGAAATTGCCCAGCACATGACAATTAATGCAACGTTGATGCATTATCCAGAAAACAACCAATCCCACTTGCATTAGGGAATTCGCTAGGAGTGCAAGGTGCTCCAATCATCTTACTTTCTTTGTCTTACCTTTATTGTGACAGCAGCAAGAAGCACAATACTGGGTTGTCCAGGTCCATCTGCCCTTGCATGGAAAAAGAGTAGTAAACTGCAGAGCACAAATTAGGTACAGGACATAGACGAAAACACACAGCACAGGACAATTAGGTATATCCCCTACCTAATTTGCACTCAGCAGTTTACGATTGGGAACCAACTAGCCCAGTAATGAATTGTTGTAACGGAAGAGGAACTTTGCTCACCGCTTTTGCCATGGGCCAAACTCGCAAACCTGCAGTAACGTGAAATTGGGATTCGTGGTACAAATAGCAGGTTCACAACAAAACGCTGATGTACAAAGAACAAGATGAACAACACTGTTCTTGTGTTCATGTTTTGTACACCTGCCTTCCTGCACTGCGAGTTCCCACAACTTTTCTCCTATTTCTGTTGTTCTACTCCGCATATTGACTTGGGTAGACTGCATTATGCTCAACGCACATTAGAAAATCGGGCTCTTAGAGTTTCAGACACTGGCGGATCTAGAGGGGGGGCTGAGAGGGCTCAGTGTCCTGACGCCCCCCAATTTTTTAATGTACGTATAAGCTAGGGATGCCTGTTGACGCCGCATACTCGGCATTGGGTGTCAGACTTCCCTTAAGCTGACAACCCCACAGTGGAAAAATCCTGTATTGCCCCTGGTTGCGGAATCTATGCCAAGGAAAGTGCATTCCATGATGGCAGAAAAGGTGGTGTGATGAAATAACAAAATCTGCAGGCATGGGATTATGTGAGCTTGTAAAGAGGAGCTTTCATACTGCAGGGGGCATAAAATATTCTGAGAAGGACAAACGCACTTGACTAATGCACATAATATCAAGCTATCGTGCAACATTTGCTCCTGGCCGCATGTATCCCGGAAGGGAGAGAAGAAAACTGGTGATGTTAACCAGATGTACGCGTTGTTGGCTACGCAGTAGTGGTGAACAGCAATAAGGGTTTGAAACCTAATAGAATGCTTCGCTGGGCGTGTTTGTGCATGGCCTTAAAATAAAAGCAGAGAGCAAAAAGGCTGAGCATAAAAAAAGACAAGACAGGCACCCATCCTGTCTTGCTACGTCCCATCTCTTTTGCACTTTGCTTTTACTTTAAAGGAGTACTGACACGGTTTTGAGGCATTGCAGAAGGGACATTTTCCGTTTCCTTAGTATGCAGTGTTAACCCTCTCCACACACAGGAGTCAGGCAACACGTATAAAATATTTTACTTTGATTTTAAAGTTTTTTGTCGCTGAGCATTTGCAAGCCAACCCCACCGCAATGGACATTACACCGACAAGTCAACACAGTTCCACTGATTTTGCGAACTCTGCGTCCTGCATGCAGCCTAAATCGCAGAAATAACTGTCGGGGTCGCTGGAGGATAATTCACTCATCGCTATTCACGTGCACCACAAGCAGATGACAGATCTGCCCGGATCTGCCACTAGTACGTCGCGAGTTGCCGTTTCCCCATGACGTCACGCTGGGATGGCACGTCACTGAGAGGCCGCCCCCTCGATATCGAAGTGTTTTAAGGTAGCGGTATTAAAAATATATTCGATGCATTCCCAGGCACCGCAATACTCTTTTTAGTGTTCTCGACAACAGTGTTTCTATTTAGAGCAACAATCCGAAAATATTTAAAATTTGTGTCGGTACTCATTAAGGGATTGAAAGAAGGAAGAGGCAGACAAGGAGCGACTTCCCCTGTACAGTAACAGATGCAGAGTGTGTAGAAGTGTATTCTCGGGTGGTTGTTGGTCTTGAGGAAGTCCACATAGTTATATTAGTTAACAATGAGTAAGAACATGAGCTCAGGATCTTTGTATTTGTAAGGGTCTCTCTGGGCACTTTCGGGAGTGACCTGAGTGTATTTACAGGCCTGATTTTGGCCGACAAATAAAAATGAAACGCCAACTAAAATGATGTCGAAAAAATAATGTTTTGGCTTCCACAAAGAAACCTTGTACACTAAGCTAAAAGGCTGAATCGTTCAGTTTAAATCCACGTCAATATTTGCTTCAGGCATCTTGCATATGTTGGCGACATATTGCCGTTGTTTTTATTAAGCGTGCTTCCTGCTGTTGGGATAGTCAGAGATTCTAGATATTGTCGCTTCATCCAGTTCTTTTCCCAGCTGATAACTGAAGTCTGGCTCCAAGTGAAAATGTTGTGCTAGTTTTCAGCATGCTCAGCGAGAAGAAACTTTTTTCTTTTTCACGTCACTGATGTGCTCCTTCAGGCACCGCTCAAGATTCCCGCTTTTACCTACGTAGACATAACTGCAAACTGCACACTGTATCTTATATACAACACCAGGGAGCCTTTCTTTTCTTAGTTTGTCCTTGGCATCGACTTTGTCCTTGGCATCGACAAGCTCGTGACGTAGCTTGTGGCTCGGAGTATGGAAGCCGAAAAATTTTTTCAACAACTCCATTTTGGCTGGTGTCTCGCTTTCATTTCCATCATGCCATTACTTTCCAACCAGATGAGATTTTATGCAATTCTCGATTTAATAATAATAATAATATCTGGGGTTTAACGTCCCAAAACCACGATATGATTATGATAGACGCCGTAGTGGAGGGCTCCGGAATTTCGACCACCTGGGGTTCTGTAAGGTGCACCTAAATCTAAGTACACGGGCCTCAACATTTTCGCCTTCATTCGAAAATGCAGCCGCCGCGGCCGAGATTCGATCCTGCGACCTTCGGGTCAGCAGTCGAGCGCCATAACCACTGGACCACCGAGGCGAGGCAATTCTCGATTTCATCGAACCTGTTCACTCTCATGTAATCTTCGCAGCACACCCATCCTACTTGCAAGAAACACAACCTAAGGTGAATGATGGCGTTTATTACATAGATTAATGCAGCAGTCAACAAAATGAAATCAATCCACCGCTGTTACATCGGATGGAGCCTCTTCAGTCGACTCTGGTTGTCCGGCTGCTGTGTCCATCTTCTCCTCCTCCTCCTTTGGCTGTTCTTTGTTCTGGCTTTTGTCTGAAGGCTCGCTCCGTTCTGCTGCTTGCTGGCTCTGAAGCGCTTTCTTCTTCAAGTCATAGTCAGCTTCCAGGCCAGCTATCTCTTTCTCCAGCTCCACACAAGCTCGTTCAATTTCGAAGTTTTTACTCACCAGGCTGACCCAGCTAAAAGAGGGACCGAAATATAACGAAATTTTAATTACAGGGTTCATTGTAAGTCTCAAAACAGCATGTTCAATATGAAATATGACACAGTAGAGAGTGCTGAGGTAATTACTACCAGCTGCGGTTTTTTAGTACGCCAACTTAAAGTACAGAAGTGTTATTGCATTCTGTTCCCATCGAAATGCGGTGATGGTTTGTGCAGATTCAACCCGTGACCTTGAGGTTAGCAGCAAATTCCCATAGACACCAGTGCTCCCAATGGTTGGTGAAACAGAATGTGGTGTTCCCATGTGCAGTACTCATGGATTAAAAGACATCATTTTTTTTTAGTATAATGACTGCTATGTGCACTCTTTGATAATCACGTCATGTGGCTGCAAAGCTGGTTGATTAAGGTAATGTCTCCGCTGTAAGTGCTCAAGTCAAAGTTATGCCTATATGACACAAACTGTAGATGCTGGAAATGAAATTATGTGCATTACTTAACCCTAAATTATAGAGTTTCAGTCCATAAATACGTTACAGGAGCGCAGCCAAGGGGTGGCACACTGAGCACTTCTTCGGGTGTGCCAGCCTGTACGGTTGGTAGACATTGCTTAGAGTTCACTCTGGCAGGCGTTAAGAAACCCCTAAATGAACCCTGAAATTCTTTTTTGAACGTTTAAAGTTCAAAAACGCATGTTCATACTGATTGAGTTCAGAATGCCTTCACAATCAACTATGCCGAGCGCGGCAGCGCTATGCAATGTGGGTGCGTCACAAAACCTAAAAAGCAATCCTGTGCTCCTTTCTGGGACCCTCCTGTATCCCCATTGCTCGTTGGGATGTCACCAGTGTGCACTGGTGATGTCAGCATGGGCAGATACTGTTGATTGGTCAAACAACCTACAAGTTCCAGTTAGTCCGCTAACAGTTGCGCACTGGTTCTGCTCTTCCTCGTAGTGCTGCACGCTTGTGCAAACACGTGTTGCGGGCCATAGTTGACAATTCGCAAGTGGCAAATCACTCGCTTTCCAGCACACTCGTGCTTAGCGGTCCGATTAGATGCAAGAACACGGCGTCACAGTGTATTGCGAGAACTAATAGGCATCCATGCATGCTATGCTCGGCTGCAAAAGCACCAAATTGATGAATGGAAAGACGAGCGCTGCCTGACAATGATGCCCTGCACAATGCCTGGCTTGAGTGCACAGGAATTCCAGTACAAAGTACAGTGGTGATTTACGGGTCTGTGGGGGCCAATGCAGTGCAGAAGCCTACAACCACGGTCTATGTCAGCGTGGCAGGTCACCGTGTAAATCCAGTGTACTAGCGAGCCTTTCTAGATGTGTGTGCAACACAAGGTCCATAGCTGCACACTTTGCAACACCTCGTAGCGAAAAAGCTATGGGGTCATGGGAACCAAAAGGGGACAGTGCTGCAAGACTGTCCAAATAACCAATTGGCAGCTCAATAACAAGGCCATCGTTTTGTTGGATGAGACTGTCCTATAGCACAGTCCAAGATGAAAGATGTGACCTCAACTTCAAAAAGCACACAAATATTTCAGCATTGTGTAATTATCGCAGCTTGCGCGGTTATTTTCTTACCTTGCTTCCAGGTGCTTCAGCTTTTCACCCGCCTCAGTTTGAGTTGTTTTCCGCTGCCAGTTCACCTCCTGAATCTCTTTCCTGTGAGACAGAAAAGTAAAAACAATCAGAAGGCGCAGCATGACCAAGATGAACCTGCTGTCACCATGTCGAAGAGAAGGTGCAAATTTTCGAAGCAAGGACTGTGGTATTATGACACACACCCAAAATCTAACTGCGAAAATCGACGCATTCTCTCAAATGGAATTAATGTACACACATGCATAAGTTCTTATGTATAAATAAAGTAAGCCATGAAACTTAAGCTTCAGTTTTCTCGCTGATATGAACGAAAACAAATAAGATTAAGGTGGGTACTTTCCCTTGTCACTTGGTTATGTTACTTTAAAAAATTGGATATGCTGATTCAGGCAATAGTGAGTGAGTAAATAAAACATAAGGAACTGTCCGAAACAAGGGTTAAGTTTCTGACTCCAGCTTCCTCATTGGACCCTCATTCTGCACAGTTCTCCCAAGAGATAAAATCGCTTGCGCTGATTTTTCTCGGCGGTGTTGAAAGTCGTATGGCCATGTGGTTTCTCTGCCACCAAAAGAGAAAGTGGCTGATCCACCCACTGATAATCAGCATTGCACAATGTTGCCAGTGAAAAGGGACTGCACAGCTACAGCTTTGGAAATCAAGTGCTCTACTGCGAAGCACCACAAAGATGGTAAGAAAAATGGGCAACTTAGGTGGAGCAATATGAACTATCACAACTGACAGTGTTGATAATCATCTACTTGGCAGAGAAGTTTGACAAGAAAAGCTGCTCAGTAGGCAAGGGGCACAAACGCATTCGACAAAGCGCCTATAACGAGGTGAAAGAGGGCCTCTACGAGTGGTTTCTTGGTGTCTGTCCCGTGAACCTGCCCATCACCGAACCGATTCTGGCCACAAAGGAGAAGCAGTTTGCACTAATGATTAACAACGTCGACTTCCAGCCAGATGGCAGCTGTGACTCATACAAAGCCTGCGAAGCTCTCATTGATGAACTGATGCCTCACTTTTGGTCCACACTTGACGAGGGCACTTCGGGACTTGAAGAGTTTCTACCTGCAAACGACGCACTAAGAAACATCTAAACTTTTGGCCCAATAAGGCGACAGTCATAAACGTGCTTTCATCGAATAGCGACCATGGCAGTGATGATGTGGTAGGGTAGGCTGCATCAACGTTGTGTTCGCAGGAGGTCCTGTAGATCACAGGGTTCCTCCAGGGCTTTAATTTCATGAGGGATATACCACTGCACTACAAAGAGCACCTGGACGACTTGGAGGAGGATGTTAAGCAAGCTTCACATAAAACAAGCAAGGCTGACAGACCTGGAGTTTTTCTCGTACTACAAGCCAGCAAGAAGCATGTGGTGTGATGCTTGTGGCGATCTGACTCCAGTGTTTCAGGATCTCTCAAGCTGATAAGCGGCCATGGCTACTTGCTCGCATTTCACAGAATATACTCATGTTTGCCTATTCTTCGGTGTCATCCTTATTATCGATGCGTGTTGGCATGTCCAATATGATACTGAAGTTTTCGCACAACAGCCTGCAATGTCCCTTTTTAGCTTTTTCATGCAACCTGTTTATACCAATTATCAGTTATAACAATGGAATTTCGGTGACACTTGAATACTGTTACAAGTGGGTTCGACCACGTAAGATTTGTAGCATGAGACCGACAACATGGAGGAACCTGTTAAAGATCGTACACTCTGACAACAAACAGGTCTTAGTCGGCAGAGAAGCGTTAAGGATGCATTCTTTACACAAGTGAATTTCTCAAAACTTAACATTTATGTTTGTCTGAACATACAAAGTGCAAGTGCGGACGGTACATAACAAACTTGCATATCTTCAGGCATGTTTAGTGCCCGAGACATCACTGACCATGGTGTGGTTTATTGCATATGTATCTTCTGTGCCTCCCAATTTGGCAAGCAACTGGTCTGGCCTATCCGAACATCACAAATTTTACACAAACAATTCACAAGACTTAGTTCTTCCCAAATGTCGTACGCAACATAATCGATTGCAACTTGCCAGATACAGATAACAATCTGCCTTTTTCACGACACCATCGCGCATGTGCTGTCCCCTAGCGGAAAAGTCGCGAAACGTCTCGTCATCTCGGAGGCTTTGCTTCTGGCAATACCGGTTGTCCCGGCCCCTACCAAACCCCTACCCACGGTGTTAGAATAGGTTAGGTGTACCGACGTTCCGCCTCCGCCACGCAGCCTCCTCGCCAAACATAGGGTCGCGCTTCGCGTTTTTTCCGACAAGGTGCGCTGGGTGTATCGAGGCTTCAGGTTAGCCGCTTCAACGGGGGCCGCGTCGCTTACAAAGCTGCATTTGCGACAACTCTTTAAATGCTGGCCGTTCCTTTTTTATCAGGGTAACCGCACATATCAATCTGATTTGAAAGTAAATGCACAACATCAAGAAATTCAGTGGCGGTAGCCAACAGATGGAAACACATAGGAAATATAGCCTCTGCGAACAGCGATAATGAGTTTACAGGTGAACACGAATTTCAAAAATATTTTAGCTCGTGCACAAATAAGGCCACCGTGGCAAATTGGTTGAGGCCACCGCGACAAACTGGGTTAATAATAACATCTGGTGTTTTACGTCCCAAAACCACGATATGATTATGAGAGACGCCGTAGTGGAGGGCTGCGGAAATTTCGACCATCTGGTGTTCTTTAACGTGCAATGACATCGCACAGGCCTCTACCATTTCGCCTCTACCGAAATGCGACCGCCGCGACAGCGGAACATTGTGCCCACGACCTTCGGGTCAGCAGCCGAACACCTTAGCCACTGGTCCACCGTGGCGGACCGGAACTGGGTTAGTCAAAAACAAAAAGGTATTCCCTGAAAAAGAAAGCGGGGGTGAGGGGGGTTGACGTCTCTCTATATGATGCTTGTAAGAAGAAAGCAACACATTTGACAATGGTAGGTTAGAAATTCCTTTCATGGGTTGTCGTTGTGCATGCACCATATTGCATGGATTCAAGCAGCCGCCCACGGTGTTAGTTATTGTTCAGCCGCCTTTGAAACGTTTACACGTGCTGGCTGGCGCGTGTTAGTGAAGGTTAACGTCCGTTTACCGACCAATCCATCATGACTCACCATGTGCCATTCTGATTCTGCCTCTCGTTATTCGTCACAGACATGCTGTTTGTTGCAGTAGCAGAAGTAGAACTCTGTACCCTGCTCTGGGTGCACAAACGTGAAATGGTCGTGCCCGTTTCCTTTTCAGCGTCCTAACCATTTGCTTTCCAGTTTTTCTTTCGGGAATGACAGGAATTCGGAGTGACACCATATTCCGTGACGTCACTGTCTGACCCGTTAAAACTAACACGCCAAACCAGACGAGGCCCCATTCGTGCACATACGTTCGCCAGTCGAAATGCCTGCCGCCTAAATGCTAGCCTATTTGAAATAGCTTATCCTTGTTCATCGTGTCCTTATTTACACAACTTATATTGTCCAGATGGGCAAGAAGTGCTGTTTGCCGCGATGCATCTCGGGCTACAAATCGTGCACGGAGCAAATTTGCTTTTTCGCTGCTCCGAAGGGTAGTGACCGCTTGAAAATGTGGCCACTGCTATTCCACGGAAAAATCGCGAGTTGCAAACAACAAATTTTGTTTGTGTAAAACCAGTGCCTCCTCTATAACTTTCAGTGCCTGGTGGATGGGGAGGAGAACAAAAGGCGCGACCGTCGGCGCGAGTACAACCGGTCACCGCCAGGCGCCGCCACCCAAACAGGGTTTCGCGGTCTTTCGCTCGCTGCCCGCGCATCACTTGCGCAGGTGCGGCCGCTAGTTTTGTTTCCCGATTTTCTCGACTTCAGGATATCTTGAGATGCTGACAATGATCGGTAGAAGCAAGGCCTACTCGACCGCTAAGCTCTTGAGCTCTTGAGACCGATTGAGTTCGAAACAGCAACACCTCTCGGGTGACTGGAACGCACGTACACCGGTAGTCGCAGTGATCTGGGCATAAGAATGTCATCGTTAAACTGTGCGTTCCGTGAAGATCTTTCATTGCAGTGGTAGCAAAAGCACGCGTAGCACAAGTAGTCCGTCTCACTGGCAGTCACTGACCTTTCGGGCGTTAAACGTTTCTTCAAAGCGTATATGCCTAGGTCGGTGACTCTACGAAATTTTGGCTTCTTTGCAATAATTAAAGGAGTACTGACACGATTTTGAGACATCGAAAAAGGGACATTTTTTGTTTCGTTGGTTTGCAGTGTCAACGCTGTCCACACACTGGAGTCGGAGAACACGTATAAAATATTTTAATTTTACTTTGAAGTTTTCGTCGCTGAGCATCTGCAAGCCAGCTCCACTGCAAGGACATTATCCCGACGAGTCAAGACAGTTCCCCCGAGTATGCGAGTTCTGCGTCCTGCATGCAGCCTAAATCGCAGAAGTCACTGCCAGAGTCACAGGACGACAATTCACTCATCGTTGTTTATGTGCACCACGAGCAGATGACGAATTTCGTGTCAGTACTCCTTTAAGCTTCTTGTGCTTCGAAAGGTAGTCTCCACAATACACTCATTCCGAGCTATACTTTCTCGCCATGAGACGCACAGGAGGAGTAGAGTAAGAGCAAAGCACAAGAACTATCCGCGCCGAATGAAGTGTGAACAGCGCTCTGAACGCGCGGCTAGTTCAGGCCGTCTGCTGCCGACATCTAAAATAGGCAAGCGCGTCCGGTTACCGATAGTTTTGCTTTTCTTTCCTTTGACATTCCATATTTTGCTTTGCCAATGGAGCGCCACGTTAATGCTTTCCACTGATCGCAACTGGCGCAGCGCAGTTTCTCTGGCAGCAGCGTGCGTGAAGCGAGCGCTCATAGCTCCCTTATAGAGTTCTCATCTTGCTTCCATCTCTGCCTTGTTATCAGCGCCTAGGTGCGATGCGAACAGAGGACGGATAGAATAGCGAAGCTCCAGTGCACGTGCGTTCAAGTCACCCGGGAGGTGTTGCTGTTTCGAACTCAATCGGTCTGAGGACGCGGAAACGAGCTCTCACTGCGCCGTCTCTTACAACGAGCATCTCGGGTGCGCGCGCGCCTGCTCGGTAGCCCCGCGCTCGTGGCTGCTGCAGTGACCAAATAATTTCAAAATTAACGTCTTCAGTATCGGCGACACCTTTTTCGGTACCTGCTGGTCTTTTAATAAAAAAGCAATTCAATCCTGCCTGCATTTTATACACTTGCTGGGCAAGAAGTCGGAATTGCCAATCCTTGCCCAATGGTCTCATTGGAGGGGTCGTAACTATTAGTGCAACGACATTATGCTACATGTTTTCAATGATTATGAAAGCTGATGTGGAGGACAATAAGTGGACAAAGTTTAAGAAATATGAAAAATGTTTTTTTTTTAATTGTCGTCAGAAGTTTTCATTGTCCGGTGTTTTCTTTAACTTAGCCCGATCATGTCTCTTTACTGAAAAGTTATATAAATATAAGATTCGGCAGTGGGGTAGATAAGGATGCGAAGAACGTAATGCGCAATTTTTGTCGCTCTGCTACAAGGATTTTTCGAGATAAAGACCTTCAAAGTAAAGAAAATAACGTCTCCTGGGACTATTTTGAGGTTTTTTATAAAAAGATCTACACTACACATCAAAACTAAAAATACCTGAGCAGAAGCAAAAACATGCATATATTTAGTAAAAGAAATTTCAGCTACCTAACTTTAATATATTTTGTGCAATTCATAACGAAAGTTGGCCAAAACAGCAGAGCGGATGAGCGCTCTACTCCACCTCTTCGTCATTATTGATTTCCTGTGCTTCGAAAAAATTTTTGGCGGCAAAACAAATTGCGGATCTCTTTCTTTCCACTCATCAGGCAATAATATATAAAATTTTGAAATAAATTTGAGAGGTCGACCAGCCATCGATTGTTCGATCTTACGTGGAATCACCCTAATAAAACTTTGAACTCGATTTTCTCCTCTATTAATAAACCTATAGTGATGGCGAAGTCAACGACATTAGTTCTCGGAGCACAATTTATCGATCTAAACCGATTCATTGTTTCTCTTTAGTGTCCCTTTAAACGCATAGTTCGAGAGGAGTGGCTTGAGGAAGTAAATACAGATGAGGTTCACGTGTCGCACCCTGTGGTCATAGCTGCCATCACTCTGGCATTTAAGGAGCCTTGATGCACAGAGGGCTGGAACTGTGTACTCTGTCAAGGTACTGAATGGCTTTGCCAAAGTTGGGTTGCCTTTGAGCGCACCGTCTGCAAAAGCTCGCAAAGTATCAAGGACAAAAAGGAGCTGGTCAGATGGATACAGTCCAGGCACTTTCTTTTTTTCGTCCGACTTGCACAGCGGCACGCAGCAGTACGACATCGCAATTCATGCAAGCTACGTGGTCATGACAAAGGATAAAAAAATCTTCGATCGCATTCAACTCGCTAAACCCAACCGCACGTGTCAAGGCAGAGCAAAGCAAAACAAGCGCTCTTGGCCGCGCCCGCACCAGCACTACCGGCTCAGCGCGCGACCCTGTTTGCACAGCGCCACCACGCAGTCGCGGCGAGCGGGGGAAACGCAAGCGCCGACGGCCGCGGGAGGGTGTTCTACCAGGCACTGAAAGTTATAGAGGAGGCACTGGTAAAACATTTTGATGCGCGATTTGTCACCAAATCATGGGAAGCGCTATTTAAAAGGAAACGTTCTTGTGAGGAAACATTCTTTTCGTATCATTTAGCCGCACCATACAATACTCGAGCTAAAGCAGCTTTTTCAGGCAAAAATATGTAAAATTCGTAGATTGTGCCAATACTGTGATAAAATTCGTGGCGCACCATAAAGTATATATCTTGCAGTCTATTTATTTTGAATATGTCAAAGAGCGGCTTCGTAGTCATCGGCCACAAGCTGTCGCCCACTTCATTGCATTCTCTTTCAGTCCTGTATTTTCCGACGTGGGAGCGGTGCGTCACCTGCTAGTGCACGCCCCGAAAGACAGAGTTATTTTATTCCATTATATCAAAGCATCCATCTTCTCGCAAATGTTTACACAAATTGCAAATAAGTGGTTTGTAGTAAAAGATTCTGAAGGCTCACTTGATCTCATATGCGAAATGCCCCTTAACATGACACCTGCTCTTTATATGATGCTGACCGCAAATACATTAATTAATCTTTCGTGGGCAAATGAAGGGTGAATTCAACACGCGTCACGCAACTGCAGATTTACATTTGTAGACAAATGCGGGCACGATCGCCTAGGCCACGGTGTTGCCGAGGCCGAAGGTGGTGTTTATGAGCTTCACGCCGCATGCCGAACCGTCATGCATAAAACACTACGAAGTCTTTATATCTAACTTATGTATATGATATTACAATACCACACAATCCTCACAGTGCCTTGCGATATTGCTAAACACGCTAAAACACCGAATGTTAGAAGCATCAGGTTTGTGCTGGGTATAGCTAGGTGGCCACCGTCCCGCGCGCGCCTCCTTTCGGCAAGAAAGGGAAAGAGGTCCCTGATTTCTCCTCATTCCAATGCGCCGTCGCTCCACCTAAACTATTCTAACACCATGCCCCTACCAGAACGACAGAGGGCAGCAGAGGAAAATGAAAAAGGACGGATTGGTAAACAGCCCACAAACGCTCGTAGATTAAAGGATACAAGACCCTTCTATTGAACACCAAGATTGACGTCACATCCCATATTTCTCAAGACAGGTGATTTCCAATAGATACAGCAGTTGAGTCTGTTGCATTTGCCCAGAGACCCAAACAGCTGTTTGTTGAGAAATAATTTTAAAACTTGGAAGGTAAAAGTTAGCTTCGAGTAAGTAGCTGGTACTTATCAAATAATTACAACTGCATCAAGGTTCAGCAAAAAAGAAAAGCTTTAGCCTGTAGTTCAGGTACTGCTGAAAAGAATGATACCAAATTTGTTTAAATATGTTCACAGAAACCTCCTCAAAACTTCCGTAAAGCAGATTCACTACACAAAAATAACAAAGCTGAGAAAATTTGCCATAATTCCATAACATATTTTTGCAGAGCATAATTTGGACTACAAATACTTCGAAATTGTGAGTAAAAGTTGAGATTTGAAATGTTTTTGCTATTTCAAAACCCTCGTCCCTCCTTAAGCGTACCCAACAAAGTGGACGAGAAGCGCCCTCCTTCGTAGCTCAATTGACAGAGCATTGGACGTGTAATTCAAAGGTTGTGGGTACGGTTCACACCGATGGAAAGGGTAATCTTTCGTCCACTTTAATTCTCCTGAATTCAGGCCATAATCATTACACTACAGTTAAAAAAAAACACACACACACACACGAAACAATGCCCCTTATGCTTTCCTTGGCTTAACTGTTGGTTTCATTGGTGGTGTCTAAGAAAGACACGAGCCCCTCGAACAATTCTTTTTTCGTACAAGGCAAATTTATTTCTATTGTAGAAGCACCATGCTTTGCAAGCTACTCACCTCAATTCTTGCAGTTGGCGCTGCAGTTGGTGGAGCATGCGAACGAGAGCAGCATTGTAGCCCTTCCAGGCCTCGGCACCAAATCGAGCCATTAGCTCCAAGTTGGCAATACGGGTGGCTTGATGTTCCAACTGCGCCGACGAGTTGTCGACGCACTCCGACCAGGACGCGACGTCAGTCGTTTTGCCAGCAGGCGGCTGCGGAAGCTCGTATCTGGAAACCGTCGAAGAATATATGAAACCGGCATCACAAAGAACAAACTCGTCACCGACAGTGTGAATCTGCCCTAATCAAGATGGATGCTCCTTAACCCAGGAAAACGAGTTAACGTCCACTCTTAGGGGGAACACTGCTCAACGTGGCCACGCATCAAAGTGGTGCAACACAAGCATGCAGATGTGCTTGGTGTCATCTGCTACCGCACTGTTCTTTATTTGCTGTGAAATACAGCAAGAGCAGCGCACCCCTGTGCACCTGTGCCACTTCAGTTCGATGCACAGCCGCAACAGATGCAGCGGCACTCTGCACCGCGCTGCCACACTGTGCAGTGTTCACCCCAAGAGTGGACAAGCCTGAACATACAAATGAAAGTGTCGTACTGATACAAAGCACTAAATTTTATTAATTAGTCGTGACAGCAGCAGCTTCACCAGTCACCTCACTGCACAGCAAGAAGGTACCGATTGTCTTCACAATCAATCACCAAATGGAAAGAAAAAAGAAAACAAAGCACACAGTTGTTGCTTAGTGTTATAAATGTTGGCAGGGGGGTGCGCAAGGGGCACTTGCACCCCACTCCCGTCGCTATGCAACGTGTTTGCACCCCCGAAGACAAAATCCACACCCATGGTTAGTGTGCATGATTTTTGCATATAGTATGACATACCAGTGTATAAAAATACGATCACAAATTTAGGGGTGAAAAACAAAAGCCTCATGTTGTAAACAGGAAAATGCGGTAATTGACAGAGGAGTAAGCAAATATAGTTCTGTCCAAAAGAACAAGGTATACCATGCATCATTACGAATTGTAATAGCTAACTGGCATTTCCAAACACTTCAAGCTTCAAAAAGGAAATCTTTCATAATAAATACAAATTTGCAAAGCCATTATTATTGCAGACACATTAAAAAGAAGAAAGAAATGCAATGAATTAATATGTCTACACGCGAAAAATTTTCTAACAACTGCGAATACATATTAAAGATAAATACTGCAAAAGCACTTCTCGATAGAAACAAAATCAGCACACGATCTTCTTTTTTTGCATGAAACAAGAGAAGATTGGAGTTTCCACCAGTACTTGTGCTATGCAGAGAATCAGTCCTCAACCGCATGTTTCAAAGATAGACTGCACAGTTCTGGTCGCAAACAATGAAGTTTTCGCTCAGCTTCACATTCCAGATGCTTCTAGCACACATTGCTGTTTCATCTTTGGTGAATCCTCCAGAGCAGAATTTGAAGTTCTGGCACAGGTTTTCAAATAAAAATGACTTGATTATCTTTAACACTAAAGGTGCCCTTAAACACCAACACAACATTACTGTTGGTCTGTGTTGCCTCATGAATATCGTACCACAAACGTTTTTCGAATATATCGAGTATAGGTGAAGTTATCGCATGAGGCGAGTATTACTGTCATCACTACGAGCATGCTGGAAGCCATGCAGGAAGTGTTTGCAAAGGGGTAAACAGGTGCCAAAATGTTACACTGCCATGCATTATGGCCTTGAGCATTTCATCTTATTGTTTTTTCGTTAAAATTTGTTGGTCAGTGCTTCTGGTACAGTTCAGAGCAATGCAACATGTGGTTTCGAGGAGAGTCCGCCAGCGCATCATTCACGAAATCCGCATATAACTATCTTGTCGAGAGTGTAAATGCATGCCGAAATTTGATGGATTCTCAGTTTTGCACAGGCACAGGAATGAAGAAACGCGTCGAATGATTTAGGCACGGCATATCTATAATAGTGGTAGCGCATGCGTGAGTCAACTGTCGATTAACTTGCATAAAGAAGAAATCGAATGCATTAACAGTTATGTTTCACGTAGAACCCCATGCGTGCTGGATTGATAGGTTCACCTATTGCCTGGGCATGCGTAGATAAGCTTTCGTGCCTTCTTTCTTTTCCACCATTCTGCACCTTTGCAGTCTTTAGTCGGCGTTTTTGGTGTCTTGACTTCTCTCCTGTGTCTGTGTTTGCACGCCCAGTCTTTTAGAATGAATACTTACCAACTAGCTCAGCTCTCTGTCATTCTAAGATGAAATAATTTCATGTTTTACATACCTTACTTTGTTTTTTTCTGTCTAACATGTCTGAAAGTTGTATTTCATGCACTAGTGTTGATTTTCTTTTCTCTCTCTTCTTTTTCGCGTGCAGCCACCCCGTACGTAATACCCACGCAATAGTGGCCTTAGGCGTCTTGTGAATAAATAAATAAATAACTAAACTAGCCCAACGGTTCACGCTTCACCTGTTCGACCCACCCGCAGCGCAGTTGGCGAAGATATTGCGAATGAGAGAGCAAGCTATTAGTGGTTATCTTTGAGACGAAATTACAGTTTTCCTACCGTAAGTGATTCTTTGAAACTGTTCGAAACTGTTCAATGAGCGGCAGATTATACTCAGCGGCTATCAGAGAAACAATGCAGTGGCTGAACGAAAGCTTTCCATCTGATGGCTACCAGAGTATAATATATACGAGGAGCGAGCATTAAAGCAGTAAATGCGATAGCGCACGGTGTGGCACGTTCCCAGACAGTCTTGCGTTATCCGTGCGAAATGGATTAAACGAACAATTGAGGCCAAGCTACCGGCACAATTCCTTCTGCGCGATTCTCCCGGCAGAATATTCGCTCCATTCTAATCGAAGAAGCGAATCAAGGCAACACGACTCACCGTTTCATGCTCATCATTTCCATGGGCAATCTCGATTGAAGACGTTCGAACTCCGTCTTCATGATTTCGCTCTGCAAACCGAAAAAAAAAAAAACACAGATCAGTAAAGCGCGCCTGCTACAATAGCGCCCATCGTCACAAGCCAAGTAGTCACATTAACATTCGAACGCATCATTATTACCTCAAACTGATGCAGCGACAGCTGGGGCAAATGTTCCAGGTAATTTTTTGTAGGTCTGTATCGCCTCGTCTCTTCTTCGACCATCGCCATGACCTGGAAAGGTGAGAGTTGAAGAATGTAAACATCGTAGCTTCGGACAGTGCGATGACGCAGTTCTCATCTGTCACTTCACAAAGTCATATACGCAACGGGTATTTGCGCCAAAATTTAGAGGCACAGGCATGCAGACTAGTTAGCAGTAGCGTTAGGAATCCAAAAACTTACGGCTTCGCGAATTCCAGGCTCGTCATAGCCTTGGTCGATGTAAGGCAGCGCGTCGACGATCACCTCTCCAGCCATGCTCGCGATTTCTAGCAAAATCTACGCTCGGATTTGGATGCGACTGTGTACGGATAAAAGCATAACCGCATAACTAAGGTGTCACGTGGCCTAAAAAAATATGACGCTTCTAACGCAATTTTCTCGGTTTTAGTCGAGGTAATCCCCCCAAAAATATTGTTGAAACTCGTTGGTTTTAGCATTGGTTTATATTTTGAATATGCCACGTTGCAATTGCAACGACTACGCATTTTGCTTCTCACTTTATAACTTTACACTTACAAAACTAATTTTTTATCCAAATTGTTTTTAAAATATTTTTTTATAAGTCCATAGCTTATAGTTGCTTTTAACATGTCCGCTGAGACAGTCCAAATCACTAACATTGCCCGCGCGATGTTTGGCATCGCCATTGCCGTACGCATCAAGCTGCCTTGTTTTGTTTTGAGCGGTGCGCGATAAACTTACCACGAACTTTCGAAATGCCTTCAGCCAGCCCAAACCGGGAGATGGACCACTACTATTCCACCGAGGAAGATATGGACGTATATAAGCCCTCCAAGGAAGACATGGATAGCGCTGAACAAGAGCTACGCGTCAAACTGGAACGGTTCGGCGCCGTTAGCGACTTGGGCGGGACAGATAGCATCGTCAACGAAGTCGTTGACAAGGTGAGCGAACTGGTTGCCTCCCCCGATGACACGGCGGAAGAGGAGTCCAAAACTGATCCGCTCTTGCCCTATCTGGAAGCCGAAAAGAAGTTGTTGTGCGCCAGGAAGCGTACTGGAGTCGCCGCGTCTCGACGGCCGCTACCAACGCGCCGCGGAAGCGGCGACAGCGCTCCGCTGCCGCACGAAGACAACTCGGAATTGTTCCGGCGAATCGCCTCAGTGGTTTCCGGCAAAGGCGTCGAGTACAAGGCGTGCAGCCAAGAGCAATACTGTGCCGAGCTCGTAAGCAAGTTGACTGGCATGTGCGCGGAAGCCAAGCCGTGGACTGCATCGTCGAGCGACGCGCGTTACGCGGAGCGTCCCACTGTGTTGGACCGTATGCTGCTCAAAGTCTCGCGTATCGCTCTTTCGCGCCTCGTCGAGACCGAAGTGCGCGGCTGCCTGGAAGACGAAGACGAGACGGAACTTCCGAAAGAGCTGGCGCGTTACGTCGGACTGACGGCGAAGTTGGACGCGGAAGAGGCCCGACGCTACGTGCACGTCCAAGACTTGAGCGCCCAGCGTGAGGAGCGAGCAGTGTACGTGAGGACGCTGTTGGCCCAAGGCGAACGGCTACGTGGCGCGCGCGAGAACGTGGAGCAGCGCGAGTCCCACGTCGGCATTGTGATTCGAGGCGTCTGCGACTTGCACGATTCCCTCGCTTCGAGAGTACAACTGTGCAAGTCGCTGGTCGCGGCTGCCGACAACGTTCAAGCAGTTCAAGCGCGTCAAGAAAACGCCGCCGCCGCTGCTGCCACCTCGGTGTGCTTAGACGACGATCCAGTGGGAGCTGTCTTCGACCAGCGCTGCTCCCAACTTGTCGCCGCCATGGCCGCGATAGTCGACCAGCTCGATCAAATGCAGCTTCGGAGGGAGCGCATGACTGAACTCGTCGACAGGCTCGAAGCCGACATGACGGCCCGCTGTCAGGGCAGCATGAGCAAGTGGCACGATGGCGTGCGCGCCAACACCCTGAAGAGAAACGGGAACCTGAAGTTGCTGCGCGCGTTGTTCATTGAATTCCATACTAACCCGACGCGTTTCGTTTCTCGAATGAAAACCGCTAGAATGCTTAAAGCGCGCGGCACACTGCCTGTTGTCCAGCAAAAGAAAGACGACGCGAAGCATCCCTGAAAGTTTGGTTGCTGGAAAAGAAAATAAATGTTGTTGGCTTCTAAAAGTTCGTCATATTGTTTTGAAGTTACGAAAATGAAAGTACGTATGTACAGGCTGTTTCACACTTAGGGGAAATCTCAGAGTGCGTGGCATCGTGATGCGGCCAGCGCTGCAACCACGCGCCGTCAGCAGCTCGCGCGTGCGCAGATGTATGTACGTACATACAAGTCTACACCAGTCATGGGCTAGTTACCAGTAAAAAGTAACAGTGTTACAGTTACAGTTACCTAAGCCAAAAAAGTAACTCTGTTACAGTTACAGTTACAGAGTTTCCAAAAGTAACGTGTTACAGTTACTGTGAAAAAGTAACGCCGTTACTTTTCCGTTACTGTATAAAGTAAGTACTAGATCACAAAACAAATTATAGTGTTTATTTAATCAAAATGTGCGAAGGCGTGTGGGTAGTCATAATTGCATGTGGTAAAACCCTAGACGAAGGAAACCTGTAAAAAGGGGCAGGGGCGTAGCCAGGGGGGGGGGGGGGGCTTATGGGGCTTCAGCCCCCCCCGAAATTTTTCGTGCTCTCTTTCACCACCGACAAGGGGCGTCGCCCGGGGGGGGGGGGGGTGAGATTTATTGGGCTTCAGCCTCCCCGCCACCCCTGTGAATTTTTTTTTCTTTTTTTCGTTCTATTATACACCGCCGTGCGAAATAACCACCTTCACCGAAAACCACCCAGGATGTCGCCTAAATTGTATTTTTTTTTCGAGCACGACAGTACCATGGACAGTTAAAAGGTTCTGAATGGTGGCTTTTCTGCAAGATTTTTTTTCAACCATGCAATTTGTGAAACAGGGTATCACTCTTTTTCTTTTTTGAACAATAAAAAGAAAATTGACTCTGGTCCGATTATTCCTATTTTTACCCTACTTTCACGCAGCCGGCGCCTGCCATTGTGTTCTTCCTAACCTAGGAGTTCTACAAGGCGACGCAGGTTTAAGTACATTAATTTTTTAATGACTAACGTCCCCGGATCTAACATTTACTCTCCATGCAGTTACTTCTACAAGGCAACTTTTAGTCTTCACAGATCACCTCGCCAGACGAATAGTCGTTCCGCTCACAGACTCCATGTGAATGATCTTTTTATCCCCAGTTCATATGAGCTGTTAATCCCCAGGGATTATTTTTCACATTTATTTAGCGCAAGGCGCGAGTACTTTTTTTCACGTATTGTTTTCCGTGGTTACAAAAAATCGCGCGGAAAAGAACGCGACAAAAAAATATTTAGCATTCCGTGCCTCACTGCTTTCGCTGTTAATGCGACAACTAAATACAAAAGTGACACAAAATGAAATGTTTTATTTTTCTATGTACATATAAAACTTCTTCCTTTCAGTAGACTCGCTGTCAAATGTACGCGTGCAGTGATAAGAAAAGAAAAGAAAAACGTCCTTAAGAAAAACAACCCTGGTGGCATGTCAAACCCATTGCTGAAAGGACACCACCCTCCGACCACCCTCGGGTCACTTCTCTGCCCCCCCCCCCTCCTCCGCGCAAAACGTTACACGTGGCCCCACTTACGGGCTCGTTACCCCAACTACCGCTCCAGCGATTCTGCCGAACCAGACTGTGAAGCAAAGTGCGGAAATGGTTACCGCGCCGAAGGAATGCCAGCGCGCAAACAATTATCAAAGGTGCCGACCGGGCGCCCGTAACCCCGCGAAGTGTGCCCGCTCCTCGCCGTTCACGCATTCGAGCGTCCAGGGCCTACCCGCCGTCTGAGCGGCCTGATGCAGGCCACAGATGACGAATGCCTCCGACGACCGCGCGGTGCCGAAAAAGCAGGCCGCATTGTCTTGTACCTTCTTGGGTGGCGACCGCGAAGCACGCGAAGAGCAAACGGTGGGGCCGAACTGATGCGACACCTCGTCACCGCCGCGCCGGGGCCTGGAAGCGGCCCATTCATGCGCAGCCGGAAGGCATTGCTGGGCAATCAGGGAGGTCATTACGACGGCGTTTCCAACCCTTCCAGCCGCCGCCCGCGTGGGAGCGGGCTCCTTTGTCCTGGGTGCGACAAGAAACCAGATAGGCTCCCTCATCTCCGGAGCCCAAGTACTTTGCGGGGCGACGCGCAGGCACTTCGAAGCCTGCGGTCAGGGCCCATCCTGTCGCATCTGCTTTGACCAAAAGCCGCCCAAGTCGCGCCGCGCGCCGGAATGAGCGCAGCATCCCGACCGGCGTGGCCTCCCAAGTTTTCCGCTCAAAGTAAACAAGAAAACAACAACAATCGTGCGCCCAGTTCTGACGGCGGTCCTACAGACTGCTACCCAATTTAAGGCCGTGCCGGTCCGATTGTTAGGGAGTCGCGCCAGCCGACGTGGTCGAGCACCCACTCGTGGTCCCAACGGCTACGCTACCCGAGTCGCAACAGCACCGACGCGAAGAGATTTGGCGCTTCAGTTGTGCGGTCATGTCGCAGAAAAGAATATCGTCATTTTTTTCACCTGCGCCAAAGCGTCCAAGCCATGACACCGAAGCCAGCAAAGGTAAGCACATTATATTTTTGTACTATAACCCTTATTCCTTAGAGCACGTGAGCCTCTTCGATTTTCACGCATGAGCGCTTATGGAAGGTGTTGGAAGATGGCTGGGCGTTGAGGAAGTGGTAAAACTTCAGCCGCGCTGCTGAATCGTGTGACGGACAGACAGAATGACAGCCCAAAAATGTTTAAGTTCCCCGAGGAAGAGTATCGTCTTTAAAACTCGAAGCGAACGAAAAGAAAGGGGCTAGAAGGTGCGTGCCTTATCGCGCATCATGGCCCTGGGCGATTTCTGTCTCTTTTTTTCTGTGAACGTGCGACTTGCTTTCAGTGTGATCGCGAGCGCGCGCGCGGGCACATGGAGGCCTTCCGCGGCGGGTAACTGTGCAGCCTACGCATCAGCCACCGACCTCCGAGTGTATTACGGATTCATGGCGCAGTCATTTCGGTTTATGGCATCATTTGTCGATAGAATAGGGGACAAATTCTAGCTGACTGAGAATTAATCGTAAGTTACAGGCCGCGTGCTGGGTTTCCAGCGGGCCTGGGAAGGAAACGGAGGAGCTATAACGTCTCGCTCGCGTGTTCTGACCATGCTGAAAAGTTGTTGCAGGGCCCTTTTAAGCACACGCAGAAAGAACATGAGGTTAGGAATGCGTTTCAATTTTTTCCCCAGCATGGGTAAGATAAATAGGGAAATAAGAGAACTTACCTTTAACGCCTCATTGCATATCTCATATAAGTGACCATCGTTAAAATTAAGGGAAATTATTTGTGGAAGGAACGTCTTTTCGAGCTCGCTTTCCCCACACACGATAACCCAGTAGAATCAGCTACGGCAGCAAATTGCGGATTATCTTACCGAAGCATTTTTCAGAACATTACTGGCGAATGTGTTACGGCGTGAATTTATTTTTTTTTCTATTTCTGTTGTGTTAATTTTCTTTGCCCAGTTGTCTATTTCTACGCGCACGTGTAACCCTGTGTATTTCCCTCCTGCAATAATGCCTTCGGGCGCTGCAGGTATTAGAAACTTAAATGGCAAAAAATATTGTTCAACTGGTACTGAGCTTCACTGATGCGGTCATCCCAGAAAATACTCGTGCAAGTTCACTGTAATTCACCAACGCTACCATTTCTTGCGTAGGACATCGGAAGAGCCCTGAACTTGATACTGGAAAAGAAGACGTCTCGCAAGTCGGGCTCGTTCAAGGGGATGATGAATCCACTCTGGGTAATTTACTCACTCCTCTCTCAATTGCGCGCTTCATTGTGATGAGGCGAAGCTGCCTGTGGAGCTAGCCTGCGTGTGCAGCACGACTGCTTGCTGTAATTATGAAAAACTTAAGACCAGGCTAACTGAGAACCTTCATGTGTTATCAGGTTTCTCCGTCTTGTGGTAGAGGTGAAGAAGTGCGATAAAAACTTGGAGGACGCTATAGCTTTGCCTTCAAGAGTAGAACGCGATAGCGTAATCGCTGCCCGTTCGCATCGCCTTCTCAATTGTAGTTCTCGTTCGGTGCCTCAACCGTGCTGCAAGGAAACGAACACCTGTGTGCGTAACGTTAGCCGTTTTAAACTATCGTAGAATTTTTACTGCAAAGTGCAGCTGGGTAGTGCCAACCAAGCCGTAATTCTTCCTTCAGCCACGCGAAGCTACGCAGCTGCTCACGCTGTTGATGCTCTTGCAGCTGATGACGATTTAGGATGTCTGTGCGCTTTGCATTCGGTGGGCCTTTAAAACCACCAGTCTTGCAGAATTCACATGTTTTGACACTTGGCGCGATTGTACGCTTCTGCCACGCAATATTGCATGCGTCGAGGAGGCTCCTCCCCCCACATGACATTCATATAGTGTTTTTTTCCGAAGCAGTTTCAAGCCGTGATGTGTCTCTGTGGTAGAACGCCTGCTTGCCCCGCAGAAGGCCTGGGTTAGATTTTCACTCATACCAAACATTATTATTTAGTTCATTTGCATATTTCTCAAGTTTTCACTCACGGGCAACTCTGATTTTTCGCTCACAACCGCTGACGCCAACACCATAATTTCCGCGAAACGAGCTCTTCAACGCTAGCGCATTAAAATAGCTGTGACATTACAATGAGCGCAGGCTGATCAAAGTCGGTAATGTTACCTTTCAAGATTCGTTAAACATGCCCCCCGCGCCACCGGCGGAAAGACTGACGCTAATAGTGTTGCCGGCATACATGCGTTTAAAAAAAAATCTTGAAGAAAACAAACACGGTTGCTTTTCGCCAGTTGGTTCAAAAAGAACTGTTCATTAAGATCAAACCACGGACTAGCACGTTATGCTGCGAGTACTCAAGAAGCACCTCGCTTATGGAGGAAAAACATGGACTACTCACTACTGCACTACCGCCAGTCTGTCATACATGTTGTTACGAGAGGTAAAACGAAAAAAAAAAGAATCCTGGTGTCTTGCCCATCCGTTGACGACACACTTTTGCCACGGAACTTGAAACCGCCTTGTTTCAAGGGGAATAGCTGCATAGTGGAGCCCAAGCCTATTTTTCATGTTACTTCCGTTTTACACAGGTACTGCTTCAAGTACTTCAGGTACTGCTACTTCTGCGACTGAAGACAAAGCCCTGGCATCAGGGACACCAGAGCCAGAGACATCAGAGTCGGAGGCGCATGTATCTTCTGTGTCAAATGTCCCCTCTGGTGAGAACTGCCGCCTATTCTTTCCTTACTGGTTTAGATAGTGTATATAATTTGAGAATGGCGCCGTCATTGGACGTACTAAATAGTGACGCTTTAAATATTTATCTTTTTCAGACCCTCAAAATGTTTGCAAAAGCAAGTTTGATATCGGACTCTACACAGATGACTCAAAAGTGGATGATCAGACAAAACATCAACTGCTAACTTCTCCTTGGCTTCCTCCGCCAGGCTACATGTTTAAGCCTATGAACGATTCGAAGCAGAAACGAAGGTTTCAGGTGGCTTGGTTGGACAGGTACCGATGGCTTAGCTACTCAGCGCTTCAAGAGGGTGCGTTTTGCCGAGTGTGTGTCCTTTTTAGCAGAAGTGAGGTTGGCAAGGGCCAACATGCGCGCACTGGGGCCCTCGTATCCAAGCCATTTCAAAAGTGGAAGCACGCCCTCGAAGTCTTCTGTGCACATGAAGCCACTAAATATCACACTGACGCTCAGCTGGTAGCCGATAATTTTCTTCAAACCTTCTCAGGATGTGTGCCCAGTGTTGTTGATCAACTGGACCATGGCAGGCAAATTCAAGTAAGAGAGAACCGAAGGAAGTTACAGCCTATTGTTGAGACAGTTCTCTTTTGCGGGCGGCAAGGTCTGGCTCTCCGTGGCCATAGAGACAGTGGTCCCATGGATTCGAGCACAGCCTCCTCTACAAATACAGGCAACTTCAGAGCGCTGCTTCGCATGCGAGCGCATTGTGGCGACACAGATCTAAAAAAGCATTTGGAAAGTTGCCCAAATAATGCCTCGTATTTAAGTCCAGACGTACAAAACCAGATTATAGAAATATCTGCTGCAATCATCAAGGAAAGCCTAGTCGCAAAAGTAAACGCTGCAGGCTGCTTCTCCGTACTTGCTGATGAAACGACGGATATTGCTGGTATCGAGCAGCTTACTGTTTGTGCAAGGTACCTTAATAAGGATGCGAACGAAATCGAAGAAGTGTTCTTAGGCTTTGTGCCAATTCACGACCAAAGTGGCCGGGCCCTCGCCGACACCATCATAAGGTTCCTTATAGACATGGGAATTAACATGCAGCATCTCCGTGGTCAAGGCTACGATGGTGCAAGCTCGATGGCCGGCAAAACGAATGGTGTTCAAGCTGCTGTTCGTGAGAAATATCCAGCCGCTCTCTACACTCACTGCGCCAGTCACTCCCTTAATCTAGTTCTGTGTGCGGCATGCTCCATCACAGACATTCGAAACTGTTTTGGGACTCTAAAGGCGACGTCAGTCTTTTTCCGTAAATCTTCTAGCCGCTCACACGTTTTGCGAAAAATGATAAGTTCGAGCTGTCCTGAGTCTACAAGGCAGCGCCTTTTGGGACTATGTGAAACGCGCTGGGTCGAGAAGCACGATTCAGTGCTTTCATTTGTGAGCCTCTTTGAGCCGTTGATCGCAGCACTAGAGGAGATTAAGTTTAACGGAAATGGCGAAAGTCCAGTGCAGGCAAACAGTCTAATGTTGGCACTCTTGTCACCAGCGTTCCTTGTAAGCCTGCATGTGGCGGAGCACGTGTTAGCACTTACTTTGCCACTGTCCAAGAAGCTGCAGACGAGGAGTATCGACATCAGCGCTGCCATTGACGACATAGAAGCGGTACAGCAGTCAATTGAAAATGACCGCAAGAACGCGAATGCTTGTTTCTCAAAAATATTTGCACAAGTGCAGGCATTGGCAGAAAAACTGAATGTGGAGATCACCAGCCGTCGAGCCGGTGTCCGGAAGCAAAAACTTGGGAGCAATGCATTCGAAAGCACGGAAGAATATTTTCGCAGAACCCTGTTCATTCCGTTCATGGACCACGTACTAGCCCAGTTAATCCAACGGTTCGAAAAGCACAGGGCGCTTCTAAAGGACTTTTCAGTAATTGTACCATCTGCAATACCACCAATGCGAGATGATCGGGAGAAAGGAGCACAAAATCTCCTGACCGTTTTTGCGCAGGACGTCGAAACCAGGGCTGCTTTGGGAGAACTGCGACTATGGTGGACAAAGTGGGCGAACAAAGCAGTAAACCAGCGCCCCAGTACAGGAACCGATGCCCTCTCTCATTGCGACAGCAGGTTCTATCCGAATGTGTACAAGCTACTCCAGATTCTAGTCACCCTTCCAGTGACCACTGCCAGCGCGGAGAGAACGTTTTCAAGCATGAGGTTACTTAAGAACTACTTACGCTCCACGATGTCTGAGGAACGCATGGTTGGCCTGGCACTTCTGTACGCCCACAGAAATGTCGACATCAGCGTGTCGGAAGTCATTGACCGCTTCGCTAAGCTTCCTCGCCGGGTAAACTTTGTCCTTTGATACCGAGCAGGACAAAAATCAGCGCAAACGAAAGGAAAAGACACTGCTGTTCCAGTGTTCAGGTCAATGAGCCCGTAATTCTGGAGCAATATTATTGTTCCCACCTTTTAAAGCCGTAAGGATTTTGTACCTTTTAGCAGTGTTATAAACATACGAATACGGGCATCAGGTGGACATTAAAAGCCAATTGGCAGCTTCACGTTGTTCACTGAGAGGTTGGCATATGTGGCGTTACCAAACAAATTCAGCTACTGGGAAGTTGTACTAGCGGCATTGTTTGTTACTTTCATTTGTCGTTTTTGTTCTTCATTGCTTTCTGAACTACAAGCGACAACCCTCCTTTTATATTGAGTGCACAATAGTGGTTCGCACTTTTAAAACAGTTTTGAAATAGTTGCTTTCGTTATTTCTGCGCTCTTCCTTCATAGTTCTGTCCACATGGTGCGTCTAAGACAGCAGCTTGGCCAAGGACATATCAGTTTCAGTGATTGTGCAGCATATGCTTTTGCATTATTTTAGGCATTATGTATAGTGATCATTGCTTAGTTCCGCATTTTGATTGCATATTTAAATGTACATTTGTGATGTTTTCTGCAAGCATACTGCGCACTGTTTCCAGTGACTTATGTTTTGCCCGTATTCGAGGTGTACTTCCCCATTCTTGTTTTTCCCTGGCCGCATCATTTGTGCAAAAAGATGAACATTTCGCGTAAACAATCTGCAATAAAATATTGGATCTCGTCCTGGTTATTTTGTGGACTTCATTTTTTTGTTATCAGGCGCTTCTTCAGTTTAAAACTGAGGCAGTTCCAAAGTTTACGTGATATTTGCCGTACCTCTTACACACAAAAAAATTAAAAAATTGAAAAGATTGAACACAGGTATTCCTGGAAAGATTTTGCGGGCATGCCAACATAATATTTTTACGAAAAACACATTTCTTACTTGTTCTTGATAGTGCGCAGCATTCAAGAAGTGATTTGCAGCATATAATACAAATTGTCTCTGGTAATACATGCTATTCATATACTTAGTCGTTCGAAACATTTGATGAGGAGGTCGCGCTGCAACGTGAGCCCCCCCCGAACAAAATTCCTGGCTACGCCACTGAAAAGGGGGCCCAACACAAGCAATCGTTGTGTACGCCTCAATCTGTCGCATCAATAAATGCTCTTGGATACTAGAACAGGCAAACGTGGTTGATGCTTTGGAACAACGGCAGTATACTACGGCGTTTATTAACGATGCCCAGAAATGCATGCGAAGAGGAGCAGGGAGTGCGTCAGGACTGAATACAACGTCGATTGTGCATATTCCCTGTGTTCAAGGTGTATCAGACCCTGTCCGGAGAGCTCTGCGTCCGCTGGGCATACAAACCGTTTTTAAGCCCCGTTATACATTGAGACATGTGTTCGCGCGAAACCTAAAGACCATACACCTGCGGAAGATCAGAGCCAATCAGAGCGGTGGTTATCTAAACGTACAATGTGGGGATTGCCACGTGACTTACATCGAAACAGGCAGGAAAAACGGGATATTGCTGAAGCAAGCCATGCAACGCGTTCTACGATGGGGCTTGCTCGCCACCGCTGAACAACAGCGCATAGTTTGACCTAAACAATGGGACGACGCTGGCTTGTGAACGAAGGTAGGTGGGAAGAACACTCCTGGAATCGTGGTACATTCGCCGCGACGCGTGGGCTTGCAACAACCTGAGGATGCCACCTCCACAGAAGGCGAAACGTCTATGTCGTATTGTTAATAATTGTTTTGTTATGTCAGAGCAAACCATTACAATCAGTTCCAAAGAGGTTTTAAAAAAATTGCTTCGCTAGTTCACAGTATTGCTGGCTCTAAGCCGCTTCGCGCGCTGCACCTTTCTAGCCGCCTGCCAAACAGGATTAGATCGGATTCACGGACGAAGGAGACTATAAACTAGGCGTCCTAAGGCTCCGGTACGCCAAGAACAGAGCTACAAGCTCAAGTGACAAAATTATATATATTCCGAAAAAAAAAAAAACAGCCGTGACCTTAGCAAGCTGTTCAATTGCAACATGATTGATTTGCGATATCTAGTTTACAAGTAAACTTGAAGTTGCGTTAAAGACCAACCTCAGACCTCGGCCTTCTGCAGGGAAGATAATAGCAAGCTCCTCTCCTAACCGGCGAGGGTAGCCCTATTGTGGAAAGTTGAAAGGTGTATACAGAATATGGTGAAGAAAGAAGTTCGAAAAAGTGGAAAGCGTTTAATGTAAACCTTTAACGAGCGTTGCAGTTCGATAATTTTTTTTATAAATACGGAAGTAACTGTAACGGTATTTCACGTTACAGTTACCGTGTAAAAAAGTAACAGTGCTACAGTTACAAGTTCCTCTAACTTAAAAGTAACTAGTTACAGTTACAAGTTACTGAAAAAAGTAACTAGTTACCGGTAACGCGTTACTAGTAACTAGTTACTGCCCAAGACTGGTCTACACCCTTGAAGCGTCTGGGCACGCGCGAGCTGCTGCCGGCGCGCGATTGCAGCGCTAGTCGCATCGCGATGCCAGGCGCTCCGAAATTTCCCCTAAGTATGAAACAGCCTGTACAGTCGCGCGCGATTTGAAGGTGATCGCGCGAGCGTCGACCAAGAACTACAAGAGCGCCACGTCCCAGAATACCCTTTCGAGGAGAGGGAGGTATCAGGCAAGCTTCACTCACTCTTTTTGCTGCTCCTTAAGCTGCGATTACTCCCGTCTAAGGAAGACACATATTCATTTTTTTAATGAACGAAGCAGTGCCAAGCACCAGCTTGCTCAAACCTTTCCCAGCAAGTTTGCAGAGATAAGAGCCAACGAAGAATACATTTGATCGCAACGAATGGAAAACTTAAAATAGAGAGAAAGAGTGTAGAGTTCGTCGTAGGGGCGATTTTTGCAGCACGGAACAGCCAACCATGGCTAGAAGAATCCGTAATCTTGATTTTCACTGTTCCGAAACTTGCCGCTAGGCCCCTTGGACGCTAGGCCGGTCGATGCTCGCGCGGATAACCTTCATATCGCGCCCGACTGTACGGAATACGACTACACGAAGCTTAGTTCTGGAGAACGCTGCATCGTTGTCACAAGTTTCCCCTTTCCCGCCGAAATCTCCGATGGTAACGTCACTGATCTTAATGTGATTCTCTGGTATTTTGAAGGAAAGAAGTGTTAATTTTAAGGGCTCGTTTTTCTTTGCTATACACAATATTAATGAGCACTAACAGACAATAATGCCAAGGAAAGTATAGGGGATGTTATTAGTAGTAAATGTAAGGTAAATATGAAGAAAGAAAAGTGGACGAAAAGATAGCTTGCCGAGGGCAGGGACCGAGCTTGACTTAACGAAAATTTCCAAAACTCGGTATGTTAAGTATACTTAACATACCAAGTTTTGGAAATTTTCGTTAAGTCATAGTGACGCAGAACTATCGCTAAATTGACTATCAATAATTTTTTATGAAACTATCGACAGTGTAAACAAACTATCGATAGCACTACTATCGACAACTACCGATAGTGAAATCGGTAGTGTCATCGCTAATATTACTAGCGGTATTACTGCCACGCGCGTTTATTGCTTTGTTCTGATGTATTCTGGTTTCACCCACTAAGACTGTTAGCAAAGTTTGACGCCGACCGCGCCGTAATGTTCGTGAAGCTCCACGATTATAGTCAAATTTATAGTCAAACTTATACGCGAGCACCAGCAATAACGCTGGAAGGTTCGATGACGGATGTTTAAAATACGACGGGTTCCACCGATGATCAGATTACTCTACGGCCGACGACTGTTCTCGCCGCTATCAGTGCGCAGCGTGTATCGCTCGTATTTTGAGTTTTGATTTTCTGGCACAAGTTCGCTCAAATAAAGAGCTCCGTATTTCCCAGGCAGCATTCTTCACCGACGCAACCACGTGACAATACTATCGATAGCGGTGTGAATAATGATGCTATTGCGCCGGCCATATTGCCAAATTATTTGCGATAGCCTACAATCAGCTTCGCTTAATTTATGAGCAATTTTTGGAAAGAGAAATAAATTATTTCCGCAGGGAAAATGGCGGAATATGTTCCATCAATAAATTCATATCTCAAAAGCAATCAGTTACACCTTACAATAAGAAACTTAGTTCTTGATATATCTTTATATTTCGAAATCATAAAATGCAACATAAATTTCAAGCCGCGCCAGTTTCCACCAATG
>NC_051179.1:20355676-20390058 GCF_013339695.2 Rhipicephalus sanguineus
GCGAAAAGGCGCCATGCTAAACGAAGTTTGGTGCGCGCAGGACGAATCTGTCATATGCTCCCCTCAAGGCAGAGGCGGCGAAGCGCCAGCAAACGAGTTTGCTGTGCGCGCAGGACGAATCTGTCATATCCTCCCCTCAAGGCAGAGGCGGCCAAGCGCCAGCAAACGAAGTTTGCTGTGCGCGCAGGACGAATCTGTCATATGCTCCCCTCAAGGCAGAGGCGGCCAAGCGCCAGCAAACGAAGTTTGCTGTGCGCGCAGGACGAATCTGTCATGCTCCCCTCAAGGCAGAGGCGGCCAAGCGCCAGCAAACGAAGTTTGCTGTGCGCGCAGGACGAATCTGGTCATATGCTCCCCTCAAGGCAGAGGCGGCCAAGCGCCAGCAAACGAAGTTTGCTGTGCGCGCAGGACGAATCTGTCATATGCTCCCCTCAAGGCAGAGGCGGCCAAGCGCCAGCAAACGAAGTTTGCTGTGCGCGCAGGACGAATCTGTCATATGCTCCCCTCAAGGCAGAGGCGGCCAAGCGCCAGCAAACGAAGTTTGCTGTGCGCGCAGGACGAATCTGTCATATGCTCCCCTCAAGGCAGAGGCGGCCAAGCGCCAGCAAACGAAGTTTGCTGTGCGCGCAGGACGAATCTGTCATATGCTCCCCTCAAGGCAGAGGCGGCCAAGCGCCAGCAAACGAAGTTTGCTGTGCGCGCAGGACGAATCTGTCATATGCTCCCCTCAAGGCAGAGGCGGCCAAGCGCTTGTTGTTGTTGTTGTTGTTGTTGTTCAGAGGTTCCCCTTACGCCAACCTGTTCTGGCTGAGCCTGGAAGAACGACAGTGACGCACCAACAACCACACGCACCATTTAATAACTTTCTGTAATCTTATACACGGAAAACACTGGCAGTCAGCCAATGTTTCTAGCGGCTAACCCATCCATGAACATGGTCGTGCTACTAAACAATAACAAGACCAGCTAAAAAGAATACGCAGTACAAAATAATCCAAAATAATCACGACAAGTATGTACATATACGACGTCCAGCGCATAAATATAGCGCAGAGTCTAGGGGCCTATCCAATGCGTACAGGGTGGTCCGCATTCGTTCGCGTAAGCACTCGTTGACGTCGCGGCTGCCTTTAATCGACGCTTCTTCCCCGATTGAGCGAGTTCTCCTTCGAAGCAGACGCCACACCGCAGGAGCCGCTCATGGAATCACCTTCACTTTCGCCGACCTCCAGCCTTCTCCTCTTCACCCTAATTAAGTTGCAAAAAAAAACCACACACCTATTAGTAAACACACATGTTCAGGTAAGTGTGACAAATCAAAGCTTAGTTGAACTGAACGTCCTTCAAAGTGTGATTAAACAATCAACACCAGCATTTCTTGTGCACTATCTTAGTCTTTCCTTATCGGAATATTCACGCAGCCTACTACGTAACACAAGTTGCACTGGTATGCGTTCAGGGCTCACACAACGAACGGCTATCGTTACGTCCGCCTCAAGTTCTGACGTCGTATGGTCCTAAATAGTCTACTTGACGCTACGAACCAACGCGTTCTTCGACTTAAACCCCTATAGTTCTGAACGAATAGTAACCGTCACGTTGTGATGAATTAGGCGCGAAATACTAATGCAGTCACAATGGAGAAAGAACACAGTTCTTTCGTTGGTTTTGTGTTGCCAATTCATCACGACATGGAGCTACACCCGACTCACCCTAACGTCTACGCTACTTCCGCACACGTCAAATTCAAGCTGCATACGGTTGGCAACTGCCCAGGCAGCGACATTAGTGCGAACATTCGTGAAAGTTATTACGGAACTGAGGTATAATTTTTTTTGCCCAGTATTCTCCTACGGTGGTACTAGAATGTAGCCTGCAGAAATTTTATTCCGTATGCATCATTCATTAGAGTTTCAATGTGCAAACTAATGAGCATACGCTTTCCGCAATTGAACAATTCAAAAGCGAAACCACACGCAAGCAATTATGGTCCTCAATAGATAATATACACCTCGGTGAATGTATTTACGCACCAGCATTTGATAGTCCTTGAACTCTGCTGCTCTTGGTCCACCGTTACTGCAATGGTTGAACATCTCGATTGCGGTGAGAACGCAACTCGCAGAAAAGCACGCTCGGTCGTGCAGAACACTTGATCGACAGAACCCCAAAGTACCAGATGGAGAAGACACCAAGTACGCTGGTATGGGTAACCGAGCCGCTGCGAAGCATCGTCGAAACAGCTGAACCCCTGGGAAGCGCAGGACACATCGCGAATTCTGCTACTCTCCGGATCCTGCGAAGGAGACGAGCACGCATATTTCTACAGTTGAAAGACAAAACCACACCATTGCTTCTATAAGGAGAAATCATGCTATACGGTGGCTTAACAAAACTCCTTGGAATTGCAGGCCAAAAACCTTGCATTACAGGACCAATCTTGCGATAACAGTCATGTTGAAAATTACCACATTGAGCTCTTTTACTGCAGGAAATTACTAATCGGGAATGGCTAACTGAACAGGTAAGGAGCTTGAGATGTGCTTGAACAACACATAGTCCTCCTACCAGGAACGGTTATGTCAGCAAACCGGTCGTAATTGCATGGGATCTTCCATTCCATGACTACCGGCAATTTGGGAAACAGACTTTGCGCCCTCACCTAATACTTACTTTGCGCCCACACCAAATATTTTCGTCGTTATGTAGACGACTGCTTCAGCATTATACAAGTGTAAGACGCCACAGTCTCCTGAATCTTCTCAACACCATATAAACAGTTCCCTGCAGAATACAAGTTGGATAACATCCTTTCCATCCTCCACGTCTGCGTGAGTGAACAGGAACAGACTCTCGTTCGGCGCCCGGAAGGACTCATACCGGCTATTCATGCCATCAGGCTTGCCAGAAGCCTTCCGTTGTTTTATCTCTCGTTTTATCGAAAGCCGTCTCAAAGCAGGCCTTCTGCAGGGCGCACCGGTGTTCCGTCCGTTCCAGGTGTGAGCGAAGCTCTAAGCCGCATGTTTACATACGACATCCACAATCCACGCGTACCGTTCAACAAACTGAAAAATCAGCTTGCTAACGTCGGGGATCCGATAAACAGCGAGGAATTCCCTTTTGTCGACAAAGTACCATGTGCAGACTGCAGCTACATCGTCGAAACTGGCAAGTTCAGGAGGATATTGAAGGAGCGTCAGAGAGAAATCGGCAACAAGAAAGCATCGAACGTCCTGGCTGAGCATGCAGACATTCGCGGTCACCGCATCGATTTGGATGACTCCAATACAACAGCTAAGGAGAAAAATCTAGCAACTAGAATACTTCTAAATTTTTTATTCAGTCGACAACACCGCCAACAGGAACAATGGAAATCTGTCCGCTAACGACACCAATTCTCTAAGTCATATTTTAGTATAAGAGACGTCTTCTGCCTGCTTTAGCGTGATCAAGGAACCCGTACAAGCCCGTAAACGTCCCTCGTGCGTTTTCGCCTTGACTTGGTTAGTGACCGCAACTTCATCCTAATGTTACCTGACCAGTCGAACTCTTCACTACATATCCTACCTGTCAAGATTTCGCATCTATAACAATGGATGGAAAAAGTCCATTAAGATCCTTTGGAGCGCGCTCTATCAGATGTCGCAGATATCGGGAAATAATACGGGGCTTCAACTGGACTCACCGGGGGAATGGATTGCATGTCAACGCAACAAGCAATGCGCAGTTTGGCAATGTCCCAGCAGGATAACATTGGCAATGCATGGTTTGGTATACTGGGCATTTTTAGGTCCACCCAAAAATGAATGGACGAATTTGGAAGTCTAGCTGGAATCTGGTCATAATTGGCTTCGCCCCTGGCTACAATTCAGTGAGGACCTTCTCGACGCTACCTTGTCCCACTTCCAAAATGGACGTGGCTAACGCCAAAACTGACCTTGCACAATTCCAGCATTGAGTAGAACCATGCACTAAACTGACTACCCAATTCAAAGGTTGAGTTCACTCATGTTCAAAACAACTTGGCCCACTCCAGACGTTTGAGTAATAGAATTGTTGGGATTTTATGTCCCAAAGCCAGCATTTATGAAGGACACCACAGTGGAGGGCTGCGAAAATTTCGACCTCTTGGGGTTGTTTACCATGCACCTAAATATAGTAAGGCGTTAAGAAAAACCGACATCGGCCGCGTTGACCAGACGAATGCAAATAAAAATTAAGCTCCCAGCAGGAATCGGGCCCCAGAATTCTGCGTGTGATCAGGTATTCTGCCACAGAGCCACGCCAGATCTAGAAAGTGCTTTGGAAAATACCCTATGCAGGCGTTGTTGAATGAACTTTATTCTGATTCAGAGAACACGCACCCGTTATGTCGGTTGCAACGTCAATTGTGGTTGAAGTGCTGGTTATTTAATTTTATAACAAAACAACAAACATTACATATGTACTCCTATGATACAGGCATCATGTAGGGTTACCGTCAGTTGAGGTTCCAGGGATGGCTTCACTTTTATATCAGCTTAATAAAGATTACAATTCTATCTATGATTCAGCAAGCTATATTCAATCGTTGCCCGACTACAGAGGAATACGCTAACGAAAGTTACGTATGGCACTGTAATGTGCACTCCGTTTCGATAATACTGACGTCTGTGCCCTAACGTGAGTGCTGACGTTACGTCCGACTTTAAGCTACCCCTGTGAACGCCAGTGTAGACGACGTGCCTGGTAAGCCCACGATAAGCACACAACTACTACACTTACAACACGTCGATCCACCTCGTAACACTTGGCTCAAAGCCAAAAAATGCAGCCTAGACAACTACTCGCTGACTGCTTCGCATGAAACAGATTCCCACAAGGCGTGGGATCTGCCGAATTTTTGTTAACAATAAAGCTAAAGCACTATTTTTGCACCTCGAAACAACGTTGCTGAAATCGTGCTAATTGCACACAAGCAGAGCGGGTATAATTAACCAAGACAGTGGAAACGTTCCTAATTAGGCACATCAATTACGTCGCCTCTGCGCACAACTGGATAAGGTGGAAAAGACGAAACTCATGCGCAAAAGCATTAAACAAGTCCTCAGCCTACCCCAAAACACGAGTATCTCCCGAATCGACCAACTATGCATGCACAACGAAATCGACGAATTCATCGAGGCCGAGACTACGGCCCAAATGGTCCGCCTCTCCTCCTCCAAGGCAGGCTGTCGACTTTTAAACGAGACCGGCATGTCCCCACACCCCTACCTTGGACGCTCAGTAACCCTCCCGAGAGATGTTCGAGATACCTACATGGTAACCTAATTCCCACGAAACGTCCACCAACAACCCAACAAGGACAGACGCCTGCTCCGGGCTCGCGCGATCCTCGACCGCACCGCCGCGAATCGCTACTCTTCCGTACTCGTCGATACGGCGCAATACGGTAACTCCTCCACCGTTGCACTCGCGGTAGTAGATGGCGATGGAGCCCTACGCTCAGCCGTCTCGGTTAGACTAGCAACGCATTGAAGAAGAACGGCTATTTGGGCTAGTTGGTTAATATGCATATTGAAAGGGTTTGCAGCGCAAGCACGGTAGTGCTGTGTCGTCGTGTCGTCCTTCTTTGCTTTCCGTTCCTCGCTTTTATACCTTTCCTTCAGCACTACCGTGCTTGCGCTGCAAACCCTTTCAATAGACTAGCAACGAGCGCCATAGCCGAGCAGGTCGCCATAGCTTTAGCGATGATCGATCCCTCGCACACCAGCGTCTTCACAGACTCACGCGCCGCCATTCCGTCTTACGAAACCGGCAATATCGCGCGTGAGGCAGCCCAAATTTTACAACCACGCAACCACATGTGCTGGCAATGCCTGTCTTGGTTCCCTGCCCACATGAGCAAAGACGTCCACTCATGACCGAGCGCGAGAACTCACCCGCCGCGACGATCAACCAGCCACCGAAGAGCTGGGTCCAGACATACAGTTTAGTTTAACGACCCCTTACTCGCCTTATACGAAATCACCTCTCACTATCGTAACAACAGAAGCCAATACCCCTAGCACACACAAAGCTTGAACGCGCGCAAGCGGTAGCCTTTCGCATGCTACAAACGAGATCGTACCCATCACGTTGCCTACTCGGTCATTACAACTCGGACATCACTCCACAATGCCCAGATTGCACAGAAATTTTATTGTTCACTCTCGCACATGCTCTGGCAATGTCTGGCGTTACCTCGGGGAGCAGTCACCAGTTAGTCCGACTGGGAAGAGGCACTCAGTAGCTCCGAGCTCCACCCCAAACTCAAGACAGTCCGGAGGGCCCAAGAACTGGCGGAACGCCACCACGTTCCCGCCCCGACTCGGGCGTCGCCTACGGTAGCGGCTGCTAGGGTGTCCCTCGTGGATGCCCCGGCGGCTCAAACTCCTCAGGACTCGTCAATAAAGTTCTTGATGACTGTTGAAATGACCACGCAAACCATACGATTATTCGGAACTCTGAAAATGCGTCATATTTATTGCAATCGTCCTAAACCTATCAGCATGTTCCTTTAAAGATGCACTTTTTGCCAGCTTACAGGCTCGCACTATTACGAAAGCAAGTCTTTTGTACAATATGTAAAGTGCAACACCTTTTTCACTCCATTGATCTTTTTTGTAGAACACAATACTACGCAAGTTAGTCTAATGTGAACTTGTAGGCCATGACGGAACTACAAGCATGGCCTATATTATAGCACTGAATAGCGACAAGCACTAGCCGGACTAAACGCTAACACGACAAATACTACACGCATAGCCGAAGACTCAATTAAAGGGTGTAACTTTAGTTATGTAAAACAAGTACTACAATTTTCGCTACGGACGAAAGAAGGGGGAATTTCGCAGGCCTCGTTTTTCTTTGTTAGACACAATGTTGTGTTTAACAAGAAATACGAGCCCTTAAAAATTCCCTTTCTTTCGTTCATTCGTAGCGGGATTCTCGTTATGGCCGAATTGATGCCACGTTGTGTCTAACAAAGAAAAACGAGCCCTTAAAAATTCCCCTTCTTTTAGAGGTGTGCGAATAGTGAGTTTTGAAACCAAATCGAATACGAATAGTGATGATACCGAATCTAATCCTAATAGAATACTCTAGGGATAGTTTTCCAATAGTAAGACAACCATTTTCAAAAGTCCTACACTCTACAACATTTTAATTTAAACAAACATTCACACACTTTCACCAAACAACATTACGGTTACTTTTAACCGACCCTAATACCTCGGTTATGAATACCGAGGTAAGCTCGTATACAGCAGCGACCAGAGCCTTCGAAATATTTCGCAACTGTAGGTTTAAATACAGCAGTTACTACCGTAATCATGGTGATACTTAGTCGCTTGCTTCTAATAAATTGTAATAAAATTAGTGACTTTAGTGCAGTTTTATTTATACTCTACTTTTATAATGTTTGACGAACAGCCGTTCTTGCAGCGCGATGGCGTTTGCATAGGCTCTTGCGTAGCCCCTATCTTGTGTGATATTTTTCTTGCTAAGGTTGATAAGACTCTAGAACAGGTTTTTAATGGGGGGCCGGTTTTGAGAATTTTCAGGTATGTTGACGATTTTTTAGTGGTTTTAAGGAAACAGCCAGCCTTCACCTACCCCTCTACAGTAGGTGAAGTTTTATCAGTTTTTAGTGCACAAGGACTTGGGTTGCGTTTTACCCATGAACTCCCCGAACATTCGGTTTTACAGTTTTTAAACCTTAAAATAACGTTCTGCGATGGACACGCTTGCTGGGGCTACTACCCGAGGGCTAAGAAGGGATTGCTGCCCTTTGATTCGGCACATTCTAAGACGATTAAGAGAGCTACAGCGATGATGTGTCTGGAATCGGCTCTCAAAAAATCGTGCCCACATCAAATGATGCCTAGTTTCGACAATCAGGTACGCCGTCTTTCGGCTGCAGGGTTCCCCAACTTGGTCTTGACTGCTGTTTCTGAGACCCTCCTTCAAAAGTTGAAACGTGGAACGGGACGTACAACGGCTGAGGACCACCGGAAGGCTCTTAGGCCTGAGGTTGTACCGTATGTTCACAAGCTTTCCCACCATCTAAAGAAGGTGGCAAGTAGGTACGGGGTCCCAATTTGTTTATCTGCCCCCAATAAGCTGGGAAAACTGTGCCCACGTATTTGCAACACCAGCAAACGTGGTTGCCAGAAGAACCATCAAACGCCGTTCGTCAAGTGTTCCACTGGAGTGGTCTATTGCATTCCCATGTCATGTGGGATGTTCTACGTTGGCGAAACTGGGCGCTGTGTCAACGACCGTTTGGGGGAACACGCACAAAAATTAAAAAAGCTAGATGATAAGTACGCACATTTAGTTGCGCATGTCATTAAATGCACAGGATGTGTGGCCCGGTTTGAAGGGACCATGATTCTTGGTAGGAGCGAAGACAAGACTGCACGTGTCAGTTTAGAAGCCTATCATATTAAGAAACTTGCTAACAAGGGTGTTAGCGCCCTATCTCTTGCCCTCCTTGAAGGTGAGTTTTATCTTCTAGATGCGGCTGTCGGGTCTTAGGTCACGTTTTCCTGCGGTTTTCTTTGGTTGGCTGTTATGCGTTGTTGGCGCTGCTGGTTGTTAATCTTTGTTATCCATCCCTCTATTTCTTTTTCTTTTTCATGCTTCACTTTGGCGTATATAAGGTGTATCATTCTGCCATTAAAACCAGTTGTCAGTCAGCGCTTTTGTGTCCGTGTCGTCTCTCTTGTGGGTGTGTGTTCGCGCTGCTACCCCCTTAATTTACAATGTGATTTTGGTAGGTGCAGTGCTTAGCCGCTCCTTCTCTCGCCGTTCGCTCTCTCTCCTCCCTGCGCCACCGCCTCAATGCAGTGCGTTTGAAACGCGTTTGTAGCGTTTGTGCTGCCTTGGCACAGCCTGAAAACAGCGCGTTCTAAACGCGTTTGTGCTGCATTGAAGGCGGTGGCAACATCCCTGAGGTGATTACGAACGCACGTAGGAAGCGTTCGTTCAAAGCATAGAGTTTTATTGTAAGAAACTCTATGGTTGAAAGAGACGCCCAAAAGGGAGACACTTGAGCGCGTCGATGTGTCCAGCTTTACGCCATTAAAATTACTACGCCGTGTACTCTCGGCGCAAGAAATGCATTCGCATTTCCTCACGATTCCCTTCGGGGAGGTGGGGGCATTTTTAGGGGCGAAGCTCCTTAAGGCGGCACCCGTTCGTCCCTCGTAGTCGTAGTCGTCGTAGTAGTCGTAGTGCGTAACCATTCTTACGCTTTGACCTCCAAGGTGGTGCCGGTGGGAGATTTTTCCTGTGCGTTGTTGAACAATAAATTCGCAGCGTGCGCGTTAACTAAAAGCCGAATTCTTCTGTCTCTCATTCCCCATTAGCAGCCATTGGCATGTTCCAGTAGGAAACGTTAGTACAAGTAGAAGTGTAAGTGTTAGCTAAAAGCCGACTTCTTCTGTCTCTCACTCCCTTAGCAGCCATTGTTTACCTCCAAGGTAGTGCCTGGTGAGATTTTCTCCTGTGCGTGATTAAACAATAAAAATTTTGTTGAAAACGCCGTTGATTGATGAAATAAACCAACGAAAGACGCCAGATGTTTTGTAAAAGCAAAACGAAAGAATGCCAGATGTTTCTAAAGCAAAACGAAAAGACGCCAGCTGCTTAACGAAAGACGCCAGATGTTTTCTAAAGCAATGGTTTTCTAAACAATGAAAATTCACAGCGTACATGTAAAATTAAAGTGAGCTGCAAGTCGTCATAGCTCATCGAACCTTTAGTATAAACGCGCCCGATCTCACGTCGGTGATGATGTACTGGGCAGAATTCACGGAAGATTCACGGTTTACCGATGAACCTCCGCAGCTTCGCCCACTCATCATCATTCACTCCGTGGATATGCTGTGATTTTTTTTTTGTCGAGCCGCTATGCTTGCCGCTATGTAATGTAGTGCACGCGGCCTATGCGGTTATACCGTTTTAGGCATCGCGCGCTCGTCGTCACGCATAATAATAATTCCTGAGGTTTTACGCGCCAAAACCACGAGGCGCGTTCATGCGAATTAAGATTCGGACGTGCAATAGTTTGATATTTCAATAAATAAAGTGTTCAATGTAGATCGCGCTGCGCGAGGTTGTTCTTCGACATAGGCACCGTCCACTGACCAGAGGGAGCTGCGTTGCTCGCTGTGGGCCGTCTCAAGTTGGCTGATATTAGCCGCTAGGGGCAGGCAGAAAGACGCTCGTACGCGTCCCTCCTTCTGGCCCGGCCACAGTCTGCATACTCATGCAGCGGCGGAGAGACGCGCATCGCGTTTGATTTTGTCCCTGGGCCGTCTCAACGTTGCTTTCTTTATCCGCTACGCTGTGCGTTCTGGCGCTGCAGTCACACGTGAGAGCTCGACTGAACGGTGCCTATACCGATCGTAACGCAAGGCATGAACGCGCGAGCACGCGGGCACGAAGTGGTGCCGCTGCTGCTCGCGTGCATCGAAGTGCTCGTCGCGCGTCTTCCAAGGTAAATGTAAATGGTAGCGAAGCTTCCATAGAAGCCCATACGTTCAGAAAATGGCTGCTCATCAGCTGCTCATGGGGCTTGGCGCCATCTGTGTGAGGAGGGAGCACTTCCGGCGGAACAAAAAATAAAGCGGATGTGACGCAATATCCGGTAAAAAAGTGACGTCATTTTGTTGGCACTAGCGCGAAATTTGACCTCAAATTATTTTTCTTAGGCCCCTGATCGCTAAGGACTCGCACTACGGCGAGCCGGCAAGCCCTTGAAGAATGCGCTTGAAGCCAACGCTAGCTAAACTAATATCGACCCGTGACTAAACAGTGGTGTTTAAGTGTACCGTCGTGCAATTCGCCTCGGTTTTACCAGGAAACTTTATTCTTTGAGCTTTTATTCTGCGTTCGTGTCATCTTCCACAGACCATAAAGTAGGCAACAGCGTACCTCTCATGTTTGCAGCGTTGCTTATTTACTTCGCACATGCGCAGGGGACTTAAAGAGCGCATTGCATGTGTGCTTCAGTTCTAACTAGAAGAAATGACGCCTGGTCACGCCAAAATAATATTTCAGTTTTATTCAATGGTCAGAATAACGCAATATAACACACCCTACACAATGAGCAACAAATGTCATAATAAGTACAAAAGGTGCGTACACTACGTGCACTATGTTTTGCCTTTTGTTCCGATAAATTAACCTTACGTGTAACGTATCAAGACATGCGAATTGTAGTGATTGTAGCGCGACAGATAACTTAGCGATCTGCTCACCGATAACAGCAAATATAGTAGGCACCGCGTGTTCACCAAGGAAACCGGGCAGCAGGAATACTGATCCATGAAAATCCAGCAAGCACACTACTCCGAACCGTTGCCCCGGTGTCTTATCTAGAAGAGAGGGCTCGCCAGGCGTACGCGTGTTGCTATTGCATCCTTGGAACACCACATCGTTTCCGCGAGTACCGAGGAAAGCGTTCGGCGTGAAATGTTAGCCGCCTCGTGGCGTTGTCCGTTGAACACCGTAGCCAACACGTTTACCAACGATGAAACGCACCTCGCAACTTCGCACACACCAAAATCAAATTCTCACCACAATAATTCACAGAACGCATGCAAGTGCGAAACACCAGAACACCTGAGGGGGCGTGTCGCCGCAGACTAACTTACGCGCGCGCCTTTCTATGCACCGCAAGGGCTGCACTGAATGACAATGACGTGCGCCTCTCTTCAGGGGGCGCTAAGAAAAAGGTTTTTCGTAAGAATTAAACACTGTCGTACATTCTTGGCCCATCGCACCTAGATTATATTGTTTGGGAAATAAATGTAATTTGTAAAACATAAAGATTGCTTTGCGTTTGAATAAAACTTGGTTTTTCGCTATTGGTGTTTGTTCTCTCCAAACATAGTCGCGCTTCAATCGCAGTACCCATAACTCCCCTTGCTGGTGTCGTTGGCAATAGGTTCTGAACCGTTTTTCGCCCGAAGCTTCGCGACCTATTTGAATCGACCTTGCGTCTTCTTTGCGAAACCGACATAATGCGGCGTCAAAGCAGAGCGCATAGAAACTAAGCCATACGGACACCGACGCGCTGCAGCGATCCACAAATACTGCGTTCCGTTCATGTGTCCGTTAGAAGACGCCGTTTCGATAGCAATATCGCAGTCAATCGCCAGAAAAAAAAAAGAGAAAAAGAAAGGAAAAAAACATGGTTGATCCCTCTGTCATAGGAATCGGTATAGCACGAAAGTAAAACGTGTCTTCACAGACGTAGTTGCGCGTTTGTTGTGGATTGTTTCGCCCCAAGGGCGAAGGAATGAACGCTATAGTAACAAGTTGTAAAGTCACGTGAAGAACGGCAAGCAGCTCGAAACTTGCAACGCGCTGCTCAAGCAGAAAGGACGCACGGAACGAACATAGGATGAGCGCGAAATGTCACAGTTGTAACTTATTTGTTGGTGAGCAGCGCGCTCCTTTCGCAAAAGCGGCCGCTGCAGTGAGCGAAGCGACCTTCGTGCTCTCTGTAACTTCAGCGCAAACTTGCGGTGACAGCGCAAGACGTACATACAAGATAAGCGCGCGCGCAGGAGCGACCACGCCCTGTAGAGGCGCCCGCTCATCTCAACGCGTGAGGCGACGCGCGCCGTTCTGCCGTTCTAAAGCCCCTGAAACGTCGGCCGAAAGTTCTGTCTTCCGATTTGGTGTACCAAGCCTTCCTTCGCAACTCGTTGCGTTTCCCGGACGGTATCATGAACAGCTTTTTGCCTTCACTCGATTTGTTTCGGCATCCGAAAGCGCAGCAGAAGCCCATGCCAACCAACCGTGACGCCAGTCTTGAGTGCAAGGTATTTCAGAGCACAACGCACGCAGAATGGAAAGTGCGTATCCATAAAACACATGCGCTGAGTACCACCGAGCCCGCGCTTTGAGAGCAATGATGGCAGTCGCGAGCGACTGTAAACAAACGAATGCTACGAGCGGTCCCACGTGACGGCAGTTGGCCAATGCCGACGCGGCGTCAGCCTCGGAGAGGGCAGAGGAGGGAGAAAAGAGAGGAGGCGCGCTTTTATGCACGTATGTCGCTACTTTAGAGAGTAGAGTAGAACCTATAAACTCTGAGCGCTTAGTACTCTGAATCGTTTTCACTTTTTCTAAACACAGATGCATACGTACATTTTTTTCGTAATAGAATACACATATTCTAAATCGTTCCAACACCTTCTGTTTTCTTAAACAGCGTATGGGTTTCTTCATTTTAGCTCAATGTAAAGTGGGCGGGTTGCTTTTGACTCACAGCGTAAAAATTCGCGAAAAAGACACATAATAGACATTACAGGAAGGCGCGCTACAAGTAACTGACGTACTTTATTCAGGAAAAACATTTATTTATAAAACGTTTGATATTCACAAATGCTTCATTTGCGCGGAAATCATTTTCAGCATTATTAGGCTATTTTTCCAGCAAATCTGTCTGTCTGTCTCTCTATGACGCAAAAAATTTTAAGCGCTGAGTGACGACGAGGACGAAGCGAGAGGCACGCAACACGTGCGCTATGGTATAGCGCACGTGCTGTCTCCTTCAGCCCTTAAAATTTGTTACCATGTGTTACCAGCAAGGCCAAACTTCTACCGTATAGTAGTAAAAATGCCTTTTGGGCTGGTTGTTATCGGTTCGTCTTAAGGCCGAAAATGGGGCGTACTAACGAACAGAGACAAAGGCAGAAAAAATACGAGGACACAGGCGCACACTCGCAACTGGAAGTTTACTGAAGAGGCATCACGTACGTAGTTTACGCAATAAGCACGTCGCAATGTTTTTAGGCGAGAGAAGCCTTACCACGTGCTTATTGTTTAAACTATAAATGTGTTGCTTCTTCAATAAAATTCCAGTTGCGAGTGTGCGCCTCTGTCGTTTTTTCTTCTTCCTTTTTCTCTGTTTGTTAGAGCGTCCCATTTTTTTCCCATTAAGATAAATTTCTACCTTTGTGAATCCCCCTCCCCTCCCTTCTTTCCTGTGTTATTCTTTCGCAACCTCTACCCATTTTTTTTTTTTTTCTGAAGCCTTCAGAAGAGCGCTAATCTTCCTATCGATGGCGTTGGCTTCGCTTCACTGTGTTTCAGCTTCTCCGCATTACCGCGAGATGGCGCCGGATGGCCCAGAACCAGAGCCCGGGGTTCGGAGCCGTAGAGTCGAAACGGCTATGTTTTTATTTTCTGGAGGCCAGCCCCGACAGTGCACCGTGCGTGGGCGATCCCATATTGCCCCGCGAGAGCTCACTCGCTTTTTTTTTTTTCTCCGGAGCGAAGACCTCGCTGTGAGAAGCCGGGTCGCTCACTCGCTCGCGCGGCTGTCGGGTGTGCGCGCCGCTTGTGGTGGTGTCTGAGTGGCGGTGGTGGTGCTAGCAGTGCAGCGGGAGAGAAGAACGCCTCTACAGCCGTCAATGGCAGACGCCTTGCGAGCAGCCGCTGCCGCAATCGCCGGACGCAGCCGCAGTTCCTCAGTGGTCGCCGGTCGCCGCCGTTCTCCCGTCGTGTCGCCGTCCCAGCATGAAGGTAAGGGACGCGTGCATTTCCTCTTTTTAACCTTCTTCCTAAATATCCGAAACTGTCTCAGAGTCCGAAGGTTTTGAACAAACTCTTAGGCGGGAGATATTCTAGACCCGGTGCGGGAGAGCCGTGAACGAAAGAGGAATCAGAGTGGCCGTTCTGGGGTGTTGGTAGTCCATCGTGCTTCAGAAAACCATAGCGCACTACACGAACACGAGACAAGGTGAAGACAGGACAAGCGCTTATCCCGTCTTCATCTTGTCTCGTGTTTCGTGCAGTGCGCTATGGTTTCCGAAGTACGATGAATCAGGGTGGCGCCGGGCGAACGTTTCTCGGTGCTTCGACGAAGCAGACGACAGCGTGAGCTCGAAGTCGAGTGGCTAGCAGACGATGGGGAGAGGAAGGAAGCCCGTAGCATGGCCGCGGAGTAGGAGGGAAAAACGAATAATAACAAAAAGAGAACAACTTGTTTCGATCGTGCTCCACTTGAAGAAGACCGCGCGCTTACGCACGCGAGCTTGCTTGTCTAGTGAAGCAGTTGTTCGTGTACTTACGCGACCCTCCTCGTCCTCTAACCTCTGGCTTTTGTTCCTTGGTCGTTTCGTTTCGCTTACATAGTTTCTCACGTGGTCGTCTTGCCCCCACGTTAAACGGGCGTTTTGTTTCGCCACTACGGCTACCGCTATGCGGCTGCTGTCAATCGGCAGTCGGCCAAACCCCGATTCCTCGTATGCCTCGCGCCAACCTGTGGCCACAGGTTGCGCGGAATGGGGAGGAGGCGCGAAGTGCTTTTCCCGTCTCTTCGTCTTTTTTTTTTTCACCTGAATTTTCTTTCGCGGTTATGTACTTTGAACTCATCGCGCATCGCAGAACCAATGAGCGTTTGTTTTTCTTTATTTCTAGTCGTGCATTCGGGGGAGGGGGGTGGGCGCAAACCAAAGGGACGTTTGGGTTACGACAGATTGAATAACTATAATCTGTTTTCATTTTCTTCCGCAACAACATCAGTCATATTTCGATTATCGCCTTCTCAGTCGTACATCTGCCACTAGATAATTATTGCCTGCTCCTGCTAATTCGTCCCGACGCAGTTGATCTCTGAAGTCAGCGTCCCTGATGACGTCATAAAATGCCATGCTAGACTATTGGTCCTAGCTTGAGCAAGAAAAGCGTCTTGTGTTTCACCCAGCGACTGTGTTGTGTCTTGTAATTCACCCAACTAAACGTCCAATGGTTCACTTCTACAACAACGCGCGCCACTCTTGTATGCTTAGTCTTCCTCAACTATACGTCCTGACGTTGTTCCTGACGCAGCCTCACTCTCACTATTCAGCGTCTTGTAAGGCTGTACGGGTAAATATAATTTATATTGGGGACGACAGGGCGATAACCAACACGAGACTCAGATTTCTTTTTATTTATTTGTTATCACTTGCATAAGAAAGCGTACCACTTTGTCAAAATATTATCGATCCTGCACGACTGCTAATATATAAGTCACCTGTAGTCGTCGCCTTCTGCAACATAATATTATCATCTGTTCAGCCGCACGTCTGCCACATTATTATCGTCTGCTCAGCCGTACCCATGCCACATTAGAATCATCGTCTGCTCAGCCGTACGTATGCCACCTTATCATCATCGTCTGCCACCTTATCATCGTCGTCTGCTCAGCCGTACGTCTACCGCTTTACAGCTACGCACCTGCTAAGCCCTACACGCTTCCCATGTCTCCCAAACAGACGCTCGCTTTTTTTGACAGCAGCTGGCTTTCTCGATCGCGCCTTTGCAGTTCTCATGACGACCGCAGTACCGTAGAACGACAACAAAAAGCCGTGCCTGTCACACGTGTCTTTCTTTTTAATATTTCATTCGCCATACGCGCGCTATGGTGTTTACAAGAAAGCACCGGTCACTTTGGATGTGCGACTCGAAACATTTGCATATATCTAAGCGGTTTTATTTATAGCGTAGTGGCGGCTCGAAGTGCAACGCGTGTGACTGTCTGCAGACGCCGGCGGTAACAGCACTGGCAGCAGTGGCTGACTGTTGTGAGTTGGGATGCCGTCGCACGCTTACGATGCAGGCAGGCCTGTTGCACGCATGGGTCAGGTCAGACGAGCGTTGAGCGTTGCGTCATTGTTTCTTCGTAGCAAGGCAGAAAGGTGGGCTTTGCTTTGAGTACGGTTCGTTTAACGAGGACGAGAATAAGAAGGCTTCGGTACGGGCGTTGGGTACAAGCACACGCATAAGAACGATGAACTTGCCTACGAGGTCAAGTTCCTATCCTTCAAAGAGTACAAGTCATGTAAACAACAACGCGAAATGAACAGCGCGTTTTTTTATCTAGTGTAGGGCAGCCAAAAAATAAATAAACTGAAGTTCAAGGTTCTAAAGAACCTGATCTTGAGAAGCTGAGTTTGCCTTCTAAATCACCACTACAAGTGACAGAGCAGTCACAGGTAATGATAATAGTAGTCTCTGCTGGCGAATTAGCGTGCTGATTTTAATGTTTAACGCGCCGGAACTGAGATGATACTTGCGCAAAGGTTCTGTTAATACGAGTAATATCATGCGCGTCACCTCTTGGTTTCACAGCAAACACTCTGTTGCCATACACGTAAGTTAGGCGGGTTGCCAGCTTTACAGGAAGCGCATGCAAGCTTGCTCTGTTTACTTCGCTGTTTGCACTACTTGTTCATCTCTCGTCGAAATGTGACACAATACAAAACTCATGTTTCTCTCTCTGAAAACTTAGTACTTGTGAAAGCACGTTACTTACAAGCCATCTATGTTCGCAGCCATATTTGATAATACAGTATTAATTGCTGGGGTTTTACGTCGCTCATATGATTATGAGGGACGCCGTGGTGGAGGGCTCCGGAAATTTCGACCACCTGGAGCTATTTAACGTGCACCTAAATATAAGTAAACGGTCCACCAGAACTTCGCCTCCATCGGATTGCGGCCGGGATTCGATCCCGTGACCTTCGGGTCATCACTCGAGCATCATAAACACTAGCCCACAGCGGCGGAACAGCCACATTTGAGCCAACCTCCGTAATTTAATGTACAGGACAGATTTCTGCGGAATAGCTTCCTACAATGTGTTTATAGGTGTTATTCTGGACACTGTCAAATGCTGTCATATTGTCAAATTCAGTAGTACCGGATTTTTAAGCCATTCAAGGGGACCGTAGCAGATCTCTGGGTCGATCAGATTTTCACAAGGTGTAGGATTTGAGAACATGGCGGAATTCAGCAGTGTAGAGAATAACACTCCGTGGCTCCGCAATCGTTACAAAGCGAATACTCCAGTCATAGTGAAGTCCTAACGTTTGTCAATCTATTCGTAAGAAGAGACGTTCCAGATAATCGTAATATTATACATCCTGCTAGCGAAACCTGCCGAACCAATGAAAAAAGGTCTCTTCCGAGTGGAAAACAATGCAAACTAGACCGAAGGAATTTGTTCTTATTAACATTTTTGGTGTCGTGTAATTCATTAGCTATTACAGTCATAATTACCGTATCCCTTACGCAGTGCCTATCTAGGACTGCAATGTATTTCGAAAAAGAGAAAAAGCCTGGCGGAGACAACTTAGGTTGAGGCCTATGTGCACGCGAGAGCAGCATTACATTAACAGCATTAGACTTGAATTACTTTGAAGTGCCCCTAAACCACTCCGAGTTCAAAGACGAGAGAGTGGTTTCTCTCTCTCGCCTTCCCTACCCTTTCTACAGGTGCTGTCTCCTCTTCGCCACTTATTTCTTCATAAAACACGTGTACAATGGCAGCGCTAAGCGTTGAGCCTATCAGGATTTGTGCTTTTCGGCTACACGCTGTTTTCTCCGCATGCGCAGTCGAAAACGCACAGAAACGAAGTGAAATCAGTCGATTGCGTACGATAGTCATACGAGACGAGGCAGAAGGGGCTTGCGACTGCATGGAAAAGCAGGGTAGGAGACAATTCACAACTTATATCCATCGTACACGAACCAATCGGGATCTTATTTCCTCATGAGGTCACGTGAACAGACAGCTGGCGTCACTAATTGTGCCGAAAAGGCGGGAAACACCCGGAGAAAATAACGCGCTCGTTCTTTCTATTTTCAGAGGTTGTTCAGAGACCGTTTAAGTTTAAAATTCGAGAGACTCTCCGCTAAGTTATTGTACAGCGCATAATAAATGATATAAAGGAACAGCACTTCGCGATTACGACCGCAGTGGAGAATACGCAATTTTCATTCTAGCTATGTAGATTTAGAAGTTCAGCGAGCTTCAGCTTTCAGCAGTGCGCACCTCGCAGCCGACAAAACATTCCTAATTTGCGCTCTAACTGCCTTAATTTTTGCCAACGAATAAACTTCAGATTACGTGTAGAGCGTGCGCAATTTTGCGCAAGTTAGAAGGCGTAATCATCTTTGCTTTGGCCAAGTATAAGGCAACGCGTTCGACACCAAACTTCTATACTCTATAGGCTTCTTCAGCGCGACCGGGAAGCGATGCACAAGCGCCATAAATTTGCATTTTCGCGAAGGAACTTTTAAACGAAGAGTTTTTAAATTTGGTTCAGTGTAATTCGAGCTTGGAAGAACGATGTCCCGCACATGCAAGGTGCATTTTCTGAGCGCTAATGTGATTTGTGTAAGAACCGGCTCCAATTCCAATCGAGACAGTGCGAACTTTATAAGGGAAAGCGGCCGGCTAATCAAAAACTGTTTATCAGGAAAAAAAGAAAACGAAAAATTTGTGGCGAATTTCTGTAACGTAAACTATCTCGTGTGCGAAGCATTAAGTGCTTTTTACCTTGCGCAGGAAACACTAGCGAACGTTACCCAACAGTTAGTTAGCGAACGCTAGTCGGTCCTGATATTATGCGTCCAGAGTCCCGACTGCCACCTGCCGGGTTAGATTAACAGCTATAAAGCGTTCCACTGCAGCTGAGGACGTGCGTTCGTGGCCAAAGACACATGGGCAGCTACGAGAGAAACACATTCACTGTCACGTGTCCTTGTCTTTCGTGGGCCCACCTTTCCTTCTTTTTATTTGCATCTACCATTCGCTAAGCTCTTCAGGCTCCACCTTGGCATACGTATATACACATCAACTTTTCTTTTCAGAAGTAAAGTGAAGTTTATTTTCCTTTCGTAAAAAAGAGGAAGCCGGGGCTAAAGTCTGAAAAGCTTGACGAAGGCCTCGGCTCTCTTGTACAGTTTGACATCACAAAACATCTAATAATAATAATAATTGTTGGGGTTTAACGTCCCAAACCACAATATTATTGTGAGGGACGCCGTAGTGGAGGGCTCCGGAAATCTCGACCACCTGGGGTTCTTTAACGTGCACCTAAATCTAAGTACACGGGCCTCAAGCATTTTCACCTCCATCGAAAATGCGGCCGCCGCGGCCGGGAGTCGATCTCGCGACCTTCGAGTCAGCAGTCGAGCCCCATAGCCACTAGTTCACTGTGATGGGTTCGAAACACGCGAGAAAACATAACAATATAAATAAAAATCAGCTCCACTTGCAGGTACTACATAAAGTAGATTCTATGCTTACAATAATGAAAACAAGGTTATACAAAACACAGGCCGGAATGAATTAAATATTTCTTAGGTTATTTTTTATGTAATTTCAATGAAACATCAAAATGAAGACTGTTGAGAGTTTATTAGTAAGCGTACTCGAAAATTTAATCTCTCTTGACCATAGTTAGCACGGATTTTAGGGACGTGGTGTATTTGTTTTCGCAAATAGCATCTATTGATAGACATAGGATTGTTTTGAGTGCGTAATTTATTAGTTTTAATATGCTGCAGCAGACGGAAAACGTAGATTGATTCACCTTGAGTAAATCATAGCTCCGAAACAAAGGCGTAGTAGAAAAGTCCTTTGGTCTGCCGTGGTAACTATGAATGCACCGCAAAGCTCTCTTCTGGAGTATTAATAACTTCTGACTAGTTACTAGTTGAAGTGGCTCCCCATGCTAGAATACAATAGGTTAACTGAGAGTGCACAAGATCATTTGACTCGTGTACAAATGTGCGTACTCACGGATGCACATTTGGGTAAGTAGGTGATCAGTCATTTTGTTAAGAACAGGGCGAAATTTTAAACTAAGACGAAACGAAGAGGTAAAACACAACGAAAGCGCTGACTATCAGCTGAAAGCTTATTGGAAAATGTAACATTCACACGTGGAAATGGTGACACTTACACGTATAATTTTCTTTCAGCTTTAACACCTACGCTTTCGCTATCTTAAGGCCACGCCGCTGCTACAAATGCAATCCGGAAATACCGTTAACGCCATCCGCAAGGGAATATAAAGGGCGGCGAGATGAATGCTCAGCTTAACCGTTAGTTGCAGCCGAGAAAGCCCGTACCTCTCTAAACTATAAAACGCCTAACGCCAAACAAAAGATACGCTTTCTATGCGGCACTTGCAATCCGCGAGACGCATTGTGCGGGCGTCAGACGCAGGCGCCGCTCTCCGCGCCCGTCGTAATCAAGTTTCCTTCACAGCGCTGTATGTTTCCTATGTAAACAAAGCTATTCAGAATTGCCAAAGACGGGTACTTACGAGGATCTTTTCGATGCGGTGAGAAGTATGCTTACTTTAAGGCCGATGAAAAGCGCTCTTCCGTTTCGTTACATTACTTGGGAGGCAATGCAATTCTTCTTCCGGTGTTGCGTGCTTTGAAGAATGTCAAAACCTTTACGGAAATAAACGCAAGCATACGTGTCGTGTGTCTATTGAGAGCTGTCATTATATGATGGACACCAGAAACGACACGACCCGCTCCTGCGTCCTGTCGGTTCTTGCGTCCTTTCGAGCCATTGGCAATAATAGCTGTCAAGTATGTATGTATGTATGTATGTATGTATGTATGTATGTATGTATGTATGTATGTATGTTATATATATATATATATATATATATATATATATGTATATATATATAGTATATATATATATGTGTGTGTGTGTGTGTGTGTGTGTGTGTGTGTGTGTGTGTGTGTGTGTGTGTGTGTGTGTAGTTGTATCCCTCAATAACGAAAGGAACGAAGTTCTCGCGGCAACGAAGAAATCCGTCGTCCCCGGCGAACGTCCATAGAGTTCAATGAAGCTGCCCCCTCTCGACAGCGAAGAGATTTTAAAAAACACTGCCGCAATAACCAAAGTTTCAGGTAGTGTTCCGCAAGTTTTTTCTCAACCCGTGAGCTAGTTGGGAAGCCAGAAGTTCGAAAATGCCAGAGACTGAAGCGGGAGGTTCTTCTGCAACCAGCGATGACCTGGAGCCACTCGCTGAAGCATGGGACGCGCTTCGCAGTGTCGGTGGAGCGATATGAGACGCTGTTGAACTGCACGACTTTTTGTGCGCTGACACCGACCTGATCGTGCATGAAGAGTACAGCGACGACACTGTCATCGAAAGTGTGCGCAAGAATATGCGAGTGACTACGAGAATGAAAAGCAACAAAACGCAAGCTCGGCAAAGTAACTTAGCGCGAAGTTCTTGATGCTTTTGACATCATTCGCACTTTCCTCGGCGCCCACTGGACGACGAAGCTATGCAAAGCTTATTAAACTGTGAGGCTCGAGCCGTCAAGCTCCTTCAATGTAACGTGAAACAGAGCAAGATCAGCGACATCTTTAAATAAATTTTGGTTGTGCGAAGTAACTGGCGTACGCATTTTTCTATTTTCGCGACAACGAAATTCTCACGACAATGAACAAAAATCGCTTCCCCGGCGATTTTGTTATTGAGGGGTTCGACTGTATATACGTCACGTGCTCTGTTGTGTAAGTCCTCTTCGATGGCCTGTACATCACGATGCACGGGAAGCACATCAGAGAGAATTTTAACCAGAGGATAATCCCTGGGCCCGCGGCTGTTTAGAGGATCAAACGTACGGGACGGGCCTGTAGCACTTAGCGCTTTTGTGCTCGTAAATCCCCCGAAAGCTTCGACGTCCCCCATCATTTCCCATCTCCGGGTGGGCGGACACGACGGTCCCAAATCCTCTTTCGACATAAAGATTAGCGGCCAGATTCCGGTACGCGTGGCGGAGCACAAAAAAAGCATCGTGTTTTCAACAGCCATTATAACGACTCGACGCATATTCAACGGCCTTGGCCCCTATATGGATGGCTTGCATTGACGTCACTGAAACTGCCGTGCTGGAGCACCGGTATGGGGGGACGCGATGTTTGTGATGTCGTATTAATATTATCGAAACATAAGATGCAGGTTCTTTTGTTATTCACGCACAGAGGCGTTCCTGACCCGTCGTTGTCACATCGAAGCAGGTTAACAGCAACCTGTTTGTCATCAAAGGCCGCCATCGTGGAGTTACAGCAAGTCCATGACGTCACGTGCAAGCTATCTATAGTATGTGCCCCTGACAACCAGCCTCGCTAAAACGCACACACCTTTACGCGTACGTACGTTGCCGCTGTCCGTTTTTTGGTAAACAACTTTACAGCGGCCGCACGAGCTCTTTTGATAGGTGACAGTAATTTTACAGTACTCGTACTTCAGCAAAAGCCTTTTACGCGAGAATTTTGTTTCGTAAGAAACATATGGGGCTGGAAACCTGGATAATAACAAGGAAACTCAAGAAAGAGGCTAAGGACCACCCAGCGTGCGATAGAACGGAAAACTCGCAGGGTGCCTTGTGCATTTGCCCGAGACGACTCAAAGGCGATAGCCGTCTTGTTCTTTTTCTTCACAGTCGATGTACTGATCCAGTAGCGCATCGCGTTGTCATCGTCCTCCTTATTTCGTCCCTGTCAATTCACTATATCAAAAATTATAAACGAGCATGTGTTGTTACTCTTTTTCGGTTAGTCCTGACTTGCCATGTATATGACTCTATTAAAAGAGACAGGTTAACGCCCTTTTGGCTCCCAAGACTCCCCGACGAGAGTATAACGGTCTCTAAAGAGAGTTCACGCGTCCCTTTAAAGAGAGTCATATAGGTGCAAGCAAGGACTCACAGAAAAGAGTAAAGGACTCTCTTTTTTTGAGAGTGTTGGTGCTAAGGTGTTTTGCATGTTCGAGTAAACCAGCACGCCCAGCATGCAGCGGACAAACAAACGCACCAAGAAACTTATACAAAACTTAATAAGTTCGGTAGAACCCGCAGTGCACCCACGAAGTGCGTGGAACCACACTCATTTAACGTAGAAAATTAAGGTAACTAAGAAAGAAGCAGACGAAAAATAACTAAACAATAAGCAAAAATACGTTACGGACTACCTAAAATCAATTTAAAAAGTAGGTTTCACTGCATTAATTTCTCCGGGAGCTTGCGAAATCAACGTTTCGCAAATCCGATGAAAATTTGCAGTCCCGCATAGTTCGAATGAGCGTGGGTAAACTTTTCATTCTAAGAGACATGTATCCAGAGGGTTGTTTGCTATGCTCACCGGTTGTCGATATACACTACTATGGCAATGTGTAGTACGGAGGCCTGTTAATACGACTTCGACAGAATATATCGGGATTTACACTATTATGGGAATGTTTAGAGCGGAGGCCTGATAACACGAATACGGAGGACATCGACAGAATACATGACGATTTAATTATCGTGTTTGCCAAACACTCCGCACCTTTTCACCGTCGCGGCTCGCGTTTGAAGCATGACGTTGTGCAGCCCGCATCTATTCTGTCGTCCGATAGTTGTTTGCACCTAACGTCGTCGACAGAGTGTGGTATAAACAACTGCTACGTGTTCTGGCATTCCATTGCGCAGACCCACTTCCCTATACGATGGCAGCGCGCCTGGACGATCCAAGCATCGATTAAGACCGATCGCGAGCGACGTGGATTCGGGCCGGTTTAAGCCCGGCTTCGTTCGGGCTAATTCTATCACTCGAATCGGCCGTCGATGTGCGCCCGGTTCGCGTCGTTGCAATGTGCAGTGACATTCCGGAGAGCCCCAAGGTTATATTCGATTATCGAAGAAATAAAAGGATTACTTAATTAGAACTCGGGTCCGTAGGTGGGAGCCATTATACGTGGGCTGCTGGGAAGGATGAGGGTAAAAAGGGATAGATAGCCAATGGCGAGAGAGAAAATAACGTTTGGGTGGACGCAGCGCGCCGGACTAAATGAATGAATGAATGAATGAATGAATGAATGAAATAATAATAATTGAAGTGATAAATGTCAGCGAGTGAATTGACTTAGTTAAAGAAAAAAGTAAGCATGGCAGGAAGGACGACAGCAGTAGCAAGTTAATTGTTCTACTGAATAAAATAATTACGTGCGAAGAAAATAACGAGGGAACGAAGAAAAATCGGATACTAAATAATCAATTCGCTTTGTAGCTTACTGCATACACTAGTGCGTTAGGTAGCGATTATTCAACGACACTATATACGTTTGTGCTGATGATCACATAGTATACTTACGGTCACAGGAACAAACTCACTATGTAAACGTGGTTGTACATAGGTCTTTCCGGCACCTAACTTTTATCGCATCACTCGTTATCCCTTGACAATTTCCCGCTCTCTGCCGCACGTCCTTGGCATGTCCAAAGCCTCCCCAACAATTCTACTCTAAGCACCCTACTTACACCTCCTGTAAAGCTGCGGTGTAAAACTCTACAGCCTCGATGCCTCACACCGGATCATTCGGCGGACTCCGGACATTACGCATTAGCACGGTTCGTGACCAATGTATCTTCCCAGCTGAGAATGATCATCCAACCCGCTGAATAAATGTTTTAAGCGAAGATTTTTATGACACACAGATTTCCAAGGTCACGTGCGTATTGGTCACGTGCGTATTGGTGCGCCCCGTGTACCAATAACTGATGCTCCCTCGATCGCGGGCTTGTCGGCAATAGGCCGCTTCCGCTATGCAAATGTCATTTTTTTATCGCGTTGACTTGTCATTTCTGCTTGCCAAGTTTCATTGTTGCCTGAATATGAACGCGTGACCGTCGTTGTTGCCTGTACCAAATGAAGCGTTGCGCTGCTAACACGTGGATGAAGCAGTTAGGAGGGAGCATTGCGCAACACGAAAGAAAGAAAGAAAGAAAGAAAGAAAGAAAGAAAGAAGAAAGAAAGAAAGAAAGAAAGAAAGAAAGAAAGAAAGAAAGAAAGAAAGAAAGAAAGAAAGAAAGAAAGAAAGAAAGAAAGAAAGAAAGAAGCACGTCAGGCAAGCAGACGCAACGCTTCGCTTTCCCCCCTTTTCGCCGATAGGGCGAGGGCTTAAACTTTTCTTTCTCTCCCTTTCCCGCAGTGGCGCGAAAAAACAATGCAGCGCAGGAAGAAGTGTGTTCAATAAAAGCACTGCAATGCAATCGAAAGTGTTGGAAGATAACTCATCAAGGGACTGCCGCGATTTGCCTGCACCGCTGCGGCGAGACTGACTTCTTGCTTACGCACCCGACACGACTTCGTATGAAAACTCGGACCTTAATTAACACGTAAAGTATTATGTGCAGTAATCGCGAACACCTCCTCACCGCGCGCGATATGCTTGACTAGGTTGGTTGTTGTGGGAGGTGGAGTCGAATGGTGATTCCTCTGTTCACAGAAATGGTCGTAGGTTGGTGGAAGCTTTCGCGAGCAAGTCGCCGGGGCGCTCGTCTTCAGTCACGCCACAACGGCTTGGCAGTCGCTGCTGTCGCAACCCGATCTCCTCGTTTCTGTGCAAATGTACTGAGTTTGCTGCCAATTTGGCACACTGGAGTCAGTTACTGCCGCGTTATACCTAGCCGTATATGGCTTCCATATACAGTAATTGGAGGAGAGAGAGAGAGAGAGAGAGAGATTTATTGTGAGAGAAAAGCTGAGAGGTCCGCCTGAATCAATTTTCTGACCTTCTACATGTGACTTGTAATTTCACGCTGCCACATGTCATTGTTGCCGTTCATTGTTTCACGCACGGCCGTCGTTGTTGCCTGTCGCAAGAGAAGTGTTGCGCTGCTAAGCACGTGGGTGAAGGTCCAAGTTCAGGCATGAAGGAAGGAAACAGTTAGGATGTAGCATTGCGCAATGAGAAAGAAAGAAGAAGAAAGAAGAAGAAGAAAGAAAGAAAGAAAGAAAGAAGAAAGAAAGAAAGAAAGAAAGAAAAGAAGAAAGAAAGAAAGAAAGAAAGAAAGAAAGAAAGAAAGAAAGAAACAATAGTATGTCAGGCAAGCACACGCTGAGCTTCGCTTGTTCCCATTTTCCAGTTAAGGAAAGGGCTCCAACTTTTTTTTCCCCTTCCCTATTTCCCCTGTGCAGAGTAGCAGGCCAGAGCTCACAAGCCCAGGCCACCTCTCTGCCTTCTAGTAAACTCACTCACTCACTCACTCACTCACTCACTCACTCACTCACTCACTCACTCACTCACTCACTCACTCACTCACTCACTCACTCACTCACTCACTCACTCACTCACTCACTCACTCACTCACTCACTCACTCACTCACTCACTCACTCACTCACTCACTCACTCACTCACTCACTCACTCACTCACTCACTCACTCACTCACTCACTCACTCACTCGCACGAATAAATTAATCCGTAGTTCCACATCCACGCTGTTTCCTTTCGGATGACAAACTCTCACTAGAATTAGCGCTGGTGCCGCCAACAGCCGCTGGCAGAGAATTACGGCATTCACGTACAACGCGCGAAACAATAATGCTCGAGGATTAACTGAACGCCGTCAACACTGCGAAAACGAATTCACGAATCAGAGCGACGTCAGTGGCGGACGAGGCAACAAACCGGAGTGAGAGCGAGATCAGCATACAACGCATTCACTTGAAGGGGATCCCGCGGGAGCTGTCGGCAGGCTTAGTCTGCAAAACACGTCAGGCTATACAAGTTGGCTAAACGCGCTGAAGTGATGGCACAAACAGTAAACGAACAGAATCTTATTAAATAACCAACAGTTTCAATTGGGGACCTCTCTTCATTAGGGTTACTTCGAAGTGAACACACACACACACACACACACACGACACACACACACACAACATATATATATATATATATATATATATATATATATATATATATATATATATATATATATATATATATATATATATATATATATATATATATATATATATATATATAATATATCAGGAAATGAACATACAGAGGTCTAAAAAACAGCACAATTCCTATATAACGTTGCGGCAGGGCGACAGGCCTTCATCAGAGACATGTGTATGTTCATTTTCTAATATTCTTTCGGTTCATACTTCGGGCACAAAAATATAACATATAAAGCCGCATTTTTGATAAGCTGGAAAGAGTTCTCATTTGTAGATGGTCCAGTAAACCAATTAATAATTAATTATTTATTGTAATAGTGAAGTTACAAGTCAGAACACATTTCATTGTAGTAATTTCTTGCACAATCCTATACTCCGCGGGTGGCCAGACATAAGCGAGAAAAACTATTTTTTTTGAAGTTATTTATTTAAATCTAAAATATTTTCAATTTTACCTGGCAGACTGGTTACGTCGTACTAAAGATGCCGCCGGCTGTAGGTATTTATAACTTTTTTTTCTTCTTATACTGCGTTTTGCGGAGGAACACGCTAACAAGAAAAGGGAGTATGTGTTACTCTTTTCAGGTAGTCGTGACTTGCGACGCATATGGCTATCTTTAAAAAGACACGTTAACACTTTTTTCGTTTCCACGACACTCCGGAGGAAGTATCATCATCGTCATCAACCTGACTGCGCCCACGGCAGGGGGCGCCGTCCTATGTTTCACTAATCAAGCAGGGAGTACAATGAATACGGGAGTATAATGATCTCCAAAGAGAGTTCACGTGTCTCTTTAAAGAGAGTCATATACGTGGCGAGTCAGAATTCTCAAAAATGAGTCAGAGGACCCTTTTCTTTTTTTCTTTTATGAGTGCAGCATACTGTAAACAAGGACAGGAACTGCGAATTCGGTGATTTAACCTACGCTTTCCTAGATATAATTATTATTAACATATATTGAATATATGTAACATAGAGCTTGCAGGCAGTGCGTGCATGCCTAGCGTATACCCAGGTTATACGAAGCCCATGGCTTAAGCAACGAAGACCGATACTATTACAGCTCACAGCGTGAAGTGAGGTCTTTGTCCAAGTCCTCGCCAGATGTGCCTCTGGCGATGACGGCTGGAATTAGCTCATCGCAAAGAGGCGTGCGCTGGCGAGCTGTTTCGCGCAGGAGAGAGACACAATGCAAATTAGCGAGAATCAATTAGTTTCACAGCTCCAAATGAGGGCGGCATTGGCTCGTACATAGTGGCGGCGCCTTTGAGTCAGCTGCCGTATCGGATGCATCGCATTTTCGATTTTTTTTTCTCTTGGTTTGCTTCCTCTTAGGCATGCGTAATCCGGGCGCTTGCCGTCAGTCTTCGAAAAGCTTTCTGGAAATTTTGCAAATTGAAGCGTAATAGACAGGAAGAAGAACGTGAGATAGACGGGACAAAGCCCTGATAACTGCGTGCATTTATTCGGAAAATCGCTGCAGCTAGACAATGTGCGCATGTGCACAGGACCCTCTTTTTGGATAGGTGGAGCCTAACACGAGCTGCTTTATTATGGGTTTCTTTTCTCCATATATTCGTGATGCACCATGTAAGTAATAAACGCAAACGCCATCTTCTCTTCTTAATTTTTTTTACTTGATTTCCTTTTCAGTTCTTTTTTTAAACGTAGTGTTGTCTTCACTGGGCTTCGCTGAATGCTGAATAATTTATCCATAGTTCCTCGGTATAGATGTCCAACAAGCAAAAACGACGACACTCGTTCGTGTTTTGTCCCTGTCTGAGCAATTATGCCGTTTAGTAGCAACTAACCAGTTATACCTATACGTAACTAAGCGAAACCTTTTCTTCGAGAACTTAATTATCTGCAAAACTCAATTTATCGTGCAATAGGACAGGTGTTGCAATAGGACAGATACTTCCATTTGTCCTGCAATAGGACAGATGCTGCGAAACGGCAGGTGCAGGATTGTTTCTGTTGTACCGATAAGCCCCTTCTACGGGTTGTCTCAGCTAACGTTTGCCAAGCTTAAGAAAAATAGAGAAAATTAGAACAATCTTCGATTGCGAGACCTATGTGATGCTTGGTCACCTGTACAACTAGCCCAGAGAGAGAGAGAGAAAGCTCTTCAATGAAAAAACAGAATTCTACCGGCGTACCTAAAGGCGCCGACATGCTACTCTGCATAAGGGAGGGGATTGAGGACAGAAAGGCCCTAGGAGGAGGAGGGCAGGAAAGGAGAAGGAAAAAAAAAAGATAATATGATCGTGGTACGTACATGTCACAACATAATGGTGCTGATGTAAGTTAAATTACATTTTATCAATACGGTTAATCTCCTCGAGGAATCTGAACAAAAATTTTAAACTTTGACCTTGCTGAGAAGAAGACGTAGGTCCAAGCATCACCTTCCCCGTCACCTTGAAACACTCTATCATCGACTTCGCCTCAGCGCAGCATTCACCAATAGCTACATGTGCCGCCTTGGTTTGACCACTGAACCATACTGTGATAACTGTGGTGCTCTAGAAAAATAGAGCATATTTTATTAGATTGCCAGGCATGCAGGGAAGAAAGAACTTATCTCCAAAGTAGAATATGCTCAATTTCCCAAGCACCGCTAGACAACTAGCCCAGCAAACTGTCGTATGTATTGGTCGCCTGCCCTCTTCCGCCAACATAACAATCGGTGACTGCTAATTGCTCACTTAAATAGAATAAAGTAATTGAGAATTAACCAAACAGCAGCTTGACTGCTGGTAACTTGGACACGCTATTGAAAAGCTGCTCGGCTACGTACGTAATGTTGTATACCAGTGCCAAAAACTACAGCGTTTTAATGCGCGACGAGACCTAAACACTCACTCACTCACTCACTCACTCACTCACTCACTCACTCACTCACTCACTCACTCACTCACTCACTCACTCACTCACTCACTCACTCACTCACTCACTCACTCACTCACTCACTCACTCACTCACTCACTCACTCACTCACTCACTCACTCACTCACTCACTCACTCACTCACTCACTCACTCACCTCACTCACTCACTCACTCACTCACTCACTCACTCACTCACTCACTCACTCACTCACTCACTCACTCACTCACTCACTCATGTCAGTCAGTCAGTCAGTCAGTCAGTCAGTCAGTCAGTCAGTCAGTCAGTCAGTCAGTCAGTCAGTCAGTCAGTCAGTCAATCAATCAATCAATGATCGATTTCAAGTTGTCTAGCTTCGCCCGCTTAGTCAGCATGAGTGGCGTGGCCCACACGCATGCATTCATTAGTGTGTGCTGGCAAATGGTCCCTGTACCACAGCATTTTCCAGTATCAGTCGACGTCCCCTTGCGCAGTCAGTTTACGCAACATACCATCTCGCTGCCTTACATATAACATTTGCTACTGTGACAGCGGAATATTGCAGGCGACTCCCTGTATAGCTGTCATCGATCATTAGTATAAGTCTGCAGATGTTAGATCTCCCACTTGGGGGCCACATGCACGGTGGCCAAATCCCGGCTCGTGTCGGGCGCTTCGCACGCGCTCTTACCTCATGCGCTCTTTTTTTTCCACGTCCTGCCAGTAACTGTCGTCCGCCAATTATCGACGACTGCGAGCTCGCGGTCAGAGACGTGTGCCTACTCGTAAATATAGCAGCTTCTTGAGTAAGTCGCGGCCGGGCTCTGCGCGCCTTCTCATCTCTTTACGCAATCGACCACTTGACTGTGTCGCGCCGCGTGTGTCGCGTCAATCTAATCCGACTAATTGGCATAGACCACGCTGTACTGACAAGCTCGGCCGTCGCTGCTGCCGAGACCACTTACATGTGAACACGCTACACGAAGAAAAAAAAAGCCTTGCAACGTGACTCCTTGAGAGTGTTTGGTTTCTTTTTCTGGCTTGTGCACTTCAACAACCAGAAGAAGCGGGGACGCAGCAAAGCAAGACACAGTAATAATTGTAGGGTTTTTACGTCCCGAAACCACGATATGGTTATGAGTGACGCTGTAGTGGAGGGCTCCGGAAAATTTGGACCACTTGGGGTTCTTCGGCGTGCACTTAAATCTAAGCACACGGGCCTCTAGCATTCCGCCTCCATCGAAGTGCGACCGCCGTGACCGGGATTCGATCCCACAACCTTCGCGTCAGCAGTCGAGAACCACAACCACTAGACCACCACGGCTGGTAAAAGTAAGACAGGTACCTACGTTCTGTAATCGTTGTATAAATTTTATAAATGTTAATTTACTTTGTCATCCTCCTTACGCTCTTACGCTCGACATAATTATCAACTGCAACCCCCCCCCCCCCATCGCATTACTGCTTCCAATGATCCTAGACCAATTTGCCGTAACTTCACACATTTTGACGGCGTCTGTTAGTGCCTACATAATTTTTATCGATAAAAATGAATTACATTGCCTTTTAAGGGAACCCTGCAGCTACTTAACACGGCAAGTTTCGGGGAATTTTATCGAACCATTGTGGCGGAAAATACGAGGAACAACATGGAAGACGGGATGTCATACGCACATATTCAGGCGCTAAATTTAACAGAAAAACTTAGACCTTCGTTTTCTCTTCTAGAACTTGCGACAGTAGGGTTCTTCGTGAATAACTTATCAGTCTAAGCAGATTTAGTTTTTCGCTTACGTCTCCCTTTAAGATAGGTCGTGAAAATCGCGTTGCTTAACGCTAAGCGCGATTATTTTTATATGCAGAACCGTAAAGAGTCGAAAATCTTTCTGCCTCTATTTGCAATATCGGAAATGTTTGTATCATCATCGGCCTGACAACGCTCACTGCCGGGCAAAGGCCTCTCCCATATTTCTCCAGTTAATCCGGTCCTGTGCTTGCTTCGGCCACGTTATCCCCTCAAACTTCTTAATCTGACTTGCCCACCTAACTCTCTGCCTTTCCTTAGCACGCTTGCCTTCTCTTGGAATCCCGTCTGGTATACTCTTGAAGACCAGCGGTCATCTTGCCCTCGCGCTACATGACCTGCCCATGCCCATTTCTTCTGCTTCTTCTTTATTTCGATGGTTGTATCAGTGCTACTTTAACCTAACTCTGTATAAGTGTGTGCAGGTTAAGTTTTACGAGAATGGCGATACTCTTCCTGACACAGCGCAGCAATCGTCCGTATTTCGAGTCTTCCATGAAGCAGCGTAGCTGGCGTTGCCGGCACCGACGCGTAGGTGGAAACGAAGGAAGCGCCACATGGCGGAATCCCTCGGGGACATCCGGTCTCCTCCGACCAATCACGGAACGAAGAGACGCGTTGCCTAATGGCGTACATCAATATACTGAAGACGGCCTTGTCAGCTGCGCCGAGAAGCCCACAAAATGGCGTCTCCGGGATATCCTCAATATACACCGTTTATTTTCTGTAGTTCTCCATCTCTTTTTTATATGACTCGTTCTTTTCTTTATCACCTGCATGCTCAGTCATGCTCATGCCCACCTACGCGGCGCGTGGGAAGGCGCAGATGTGTGTATTTTACTTCTGCGGCCGCTACTGTTGGTGTATATGCAATTTTGTTGTTGTAGATGGTATGCATCCATGGCTGCGTTCCGAATTCCTACGTTTGTTGCTACCTGCTGTCTACAGGTAGACTGCGGAGTTTGTTCTTCGATGACGGCTCATAAATTACGGCCTTCACGCGGCGCCACCGCCATTTGTATGTTTATCAATGCATGCGTAGCACTTTCTTGCTTCCTTGTGTGCTTCATATTTCAATCTTTCCTTTCTCTCTCTCTCACTCACTTTTTCTGGTTGTACAGAAGCGACTCCGGCGGTCAGTGTTATAACGTGTAATCAACGAATTACCCTTTATTTTTTTCAGCATACCATTTTAATATCCATGCAAACGGAAACTTGTTCCATACTCTGCACCGCTCCTGAATAATGCACTTGTGACAGTGAGATGCAAGGAAAAGATCGGCGAAGACTGCTCCAGGCGATTTTTCGCGTATTAGTAAATTACAATTTCTCAATACCGAAAACACAATTCTTACCGCGACAAGACGCTTGGCAAGCGAGAAAACGCGCAAAAAGAAAATGTGGGTGCCTGCTCCTTTGACGGCGTCTTCTAGGTCGTACGTAGTTCCTAAGCGGTAAAAATGAAGTACATCGTTCTCTGAGGAGGCCGTAAACTTAGCATACCAAGTTTCAGGATATTTCGTTGAGCCAATGTTGCCAAAATACGAAAAATACACTTTCAAATCTGTGACGTCATACGCGGAAATTCCGGCGCGAAATTTTGAAACTGAACTTTGACCTTGATTTTCTCCTCTATTAATAAATAAATATGTGATGGTGAAATTAACGACATTATAGTTTTTCAGAGTACAGTGTATCAATCTAAACCGATTCATTGTTTCACTGTAGTGTCCTTTTAAAGAAGTCGCATCATTTTCATCAAGCTGCAAGCAAAGGCAAGGAGATTTATGTAATATCATTTATGGTTTGCTGACGTAGAACCCAGGGGCCGCATCCACAAAAGTTCTTCATCGTAAGTGCGTTCTTCCACTGGTCAACCGTATTCGCTAATGATATGTCCCGTATTGCGATCGACTGTAGTATCATCTTACGGAAATTTTTAGCGTAAGACACTTTTATAGATACGGGTCCAGATCTACACTCCGCAAAGAGAGGTTAGGCAGGGTTAAGTAAGGCGTGTTGCACTAGGATAGGCTATGTTCTGGTATGTTAAATAAATGCGTTTTTAAGAACGTCTCTTATTGTCTTGAAACTTCCTCCCTCTCTCTTTTCCTTCGTAATA
>NC_051179.1:20390158-20415158 GCF_013339695.2 Rhipicephalus sanguineus
GTAAGTGGACGAAAAAACAACTTGCCGCCGGCAGGTCGATATATATATTCGGCGGTCACGCGCCATCGTCGACGTCATCGCAGTATTCGCAGCATTGAGCGCTCTTCTCCCTTCACTGTCAGTAAACGTATTTTCACCACAGTCATCATCATCATCATCACGACGTTATTTCACGCACCGCTAGAGTCTGCTAAGTTTTCATTGTTTTAGTGGCACGAGCAACGAATGACACTCTTGCTTCGTTTCCAAGCACTTCCGTTTCCAAGCACTTACTTCCTGTTTTCCGAATATTCGGATGCGTTTTAAAAAATAAAAGTGGCACGAAGTCGATGGTTCTGTTTAAAGTTGAGTTATACTGGATACCTATGATATAGGAGCGTAAGTTTAGCATAAGGACCAATCAACTGTCATGATAATTAATTATATTTAACTGAATGAGTTCAGTGAATTAGCAGGCGCTTTTCTTGTAAGCATCAGAGATCGTTGCGCCACCGGGCGGAGCATGTCTCAACCAGGCGTTTCTTTCTATGTGGCCTCAGAGATCCGCTTCGGCAGCGCGACGAAACGCAAAATTATAGCCCAAGGAATACACCAGGACATAAGAACGCCGACGTGCGAGTGCCACTGCCAGCCACCCAAGTCAAGTTTTAAGGTCACCTCCAATTTTTAATTCCAAAGCTGAGCAACCTGACACGTACGCAAACGCTCAAGTCGAATATAAATGATCACGTAGCGCAAAATTTGACACAGGACAAGAGAGGGGGACGAAGATTATTATGCATTACCAACATGCCCAACTTCATACTCTTGTCGAATATAAAGGAGGGGTAAACAAAAGAAACAATACTCAGAGAGAGAAGTTAACTGATTTCGCTGAATGTAAGCAAATATAGAAATAAAAGCAAGCTGTACGGTTGATTAGTCTTAGCATATGTATCGAGAGCGTCGCTCCGAGTAGCCGAGATAGAGCGGCCTTACTTTCTAAGATTTCCAAGAAAGCTGCGCACACGGGCTTTGTGCGTAAAACGATTCACAAAAGAAGCGAACAAAGAGGTTTCACTCGCTTCGCTACCGCGCACTTCTCGCAATATACGGTTGTATTCGATTTTCGCCCGGCATTCGCGGAGCGTGTAGAGTGAATTTCACGCTCGGCTACTTCATTTTGTCGGCACAACAAAAGACAGGGAAGGGGTGGAGGGATGGAAGAAACAGACGTACGAAGCTACAGCCGAGAGTATTCTTCGTTTCGATTCGTCGCCGCGCCTAGCCTCGGCGAATTGGTTGTCGCGGCGACGCCTACACGAACGGGACGCCGCTGCAATTGCGAATCGGGCACGCATATCTCGATTACCGAGTGTTGTTCCGTTTTGTTGTTGTGTCTCAATGGGTTAGAATTAGAACGTGTACAAATGGGGAAACCGTGAGAGTTTTTGCCTACCGCGTTTGCTCGCATAATACCCGTGCTGCTTGCCAATGTTAATTGACTAATGTTGCATATAGCCTAGCTATGTATGAATTGAAAAATAAAGAAAGAAATATAGGATGCTGGAGTACAATGAATTGTAAAAAGAACTGCTAGGCAGCTAGTCGCCCTAGTCCTATGACAGACTGACTGTGAGCTAATGCTTAGCTATGTGTATAAAGTAAGTTGACCAGACGTATAATTAAAGGTGATACACTTCTCTTGCATCTGCTTCTCAATCGCCACTGACTTTCTGATCCTCTCAAACCTTTACTTCTCGTTGTGCTCTGAGCGATTATTGAGGCAGCACGGTCACATCAATTAATAATAATAACTGATGGAGTTTAACGTCCCAAAACCACGATATGATTATAAGGGACACCGCAGTGGATGGCTCCGGAAATTTTGACCATCTATTGTTTAATGTGCACCTGACTTTAAGTACACGGGCCTCCAGCCTCCATCGAAATGAGGTCGGCGCAGCCGGGACTCGATCCCGTGACCTTCGGTTCAACAGTCGAGCACCATAACCACATAGACCACCGTGGCGGGTTAGCATGTTCACATCGGACAAGTGCGCAGTTACCTCTTCATCACAAATTTCGGGACCTCGGGTTTGTTTATTGGCCCGTTGAAATGCAAAGACTTTGACAAAATCTCTCTGGCTGGGTGAACTAATTTTATAAAAATGTTTATAAAGATGCTGAAATAGCTCCAGGGACGGCGTCAGACGGGGGCCCGAGTGGAGGGGCGCTTGAGCCCTCCAAAATTTTTCGCCTGTAGATCCTGGCGACGCCCCTGCAGCCACAGTTTCTAGATAGACCTGACGTTTCGGGACCTGTTCGAACCCTTCCTTTGGGGTTGACTGTAACGGTTGCGAAAACGCGTCTTCTCCTTTCCATAGCGTCGCGGATGCCGTTCACGCGACTTATCTCTCAGGAGAGGAGTTATCTTAATTTCTTCAAACCTCAATTATTTTTCGTTACCATTAATTCATGCTGTATTTAATCGCCTGCTGGGTTCATTTATTAACGAAGCCTTTAGCGAAGTATTACCGGCCGAGAAGGAGCGAATAAAAACTACGCGACGAGCCATCAACGTTTCCTCGCGGCCAATTTTAATGAGGCGCGCGTAGCGGAGGAATGTGGATTGTTCAGTGGCTCCGAGCTAACAGCTATAGCGCGGAATGCGGAAAATGTATACCACTTACGCGATGCGCAGGCACCGCTTCATCTATTACTAAATATCTTCTTTCGTTCTGTGTCCTTTCTCCTTTTGATTCTTGCCTTAGTTTCACGGAAGGCGAACCACATAGAAGATGCTTCAGAAAAACAAACAAACAAACAAACAAACAAACAAACAAACAGCAGGCCTAATTAACGGAAGCACCAGATGCTTCCGTTAAACGTAATGCTTCGTTTCTGTAACATACGGCTCCATGACACAAATCATTAAGGCAACGACGAAGCCAGTAACAAAGCCAATAACCAGGGGCGGTATTCACAAAAACTTCGCTTTCGTACGAGCGTTTTCCCATTGGTTAGACGGCTTCCCTAATGATATTTCCCGTATCGTTATTGGCTGAAATATTCGCTTATGAAATTTTTCAGCGTAAGACGTTTTTGCGAACACGGGCCCAGGGTGGCAGTGACGAAGGCAACTATGAGGAGGGCCAGCATTTTTTTTGTTTCGCTGTGTTAATATTCTGGAAATATGACATGGTTCCTGTTTTCGCATGGTGCCTTATGTTATTTGTTTGTTTGTTGTTGTTGCGAAGGGGAGGAATTGACACTGACGACGGGTTTCGGCGCGACGTATGAATACGACGCCACATGTTGCAAAAGCAATAAGAAAAAGAAAAGAAATGTAGGCAGTAACATCAGTTAATCTGATAATCATGACAATAAAATTTTACTTTTCGGGCGCTCACTTACAGCTAGAATTTCCGACGGTGCTGTCCTGAAAGAATTGAACACAGGCTTATTAGGCAATAATATTCACGTGTCTTCAATATTTTGTCGACCTTATAAAAAAGAAACGACCAAAGAAAAGGGTGAAATGAAGCAGGCGTGCGCGCATTGAAGAAACTATACTGCCGTATCATGTCGCCCTTAATCAGGGCTGCGTTAATATAGTAAGATATCTATGTATCATGCAATAATCGATGCGCTAGATGTCCTTATTTTACTAGCAGGGCAACTCTCTGTGGTTTCGCAAGCTATGCTTCCGAATCTGTGAGATAATTCTATCACACATCCTATTGCACACCATTGCACGAAATGTTTCACCACGTTTTGTTATTATTACAAACCATTCGACATTTCTAACGTCATTCCACTTTCAAGTAATGGAGCAAACGATAACACAGGAACAACTGAATTTCGAAACGCGTACTACACGCTTCCTGAAATTTATTGTCTAGCTTCTCTCGCTGAGTCGCTCGGGTTTTTCTTCTATTTCATCAGAATGACGTCACAATGTTCAGACAGGTTCCTCACGTGCGTGGAAGCGGTGACATCTAATTTGATCTTTACACCAGTCGGTGTTGTCACGACAGGCAGGCATCGGTCCACGCGTTAGGTTTGGCTTGAAAAACCTTTCACGCGCTTCTGCATTTTGAGCACGTCACAACAGGCAACTCTGTGACGTCATGCGTTTACACCAGTCGCGTCATGACGCGACTCGGGCTTATGAATCAACTCACGTTAGTCAAGTGGCGCGCGGCTTACGTAGCGTCGCCTGAGAAATTGCGCGCAGGTTGTGAAATATATCGTTGCTAAAACCTTAATGAATAACAGCAGCGAAATTCCCTTCCTTCGTTCATTTCGTTGCTAAATAACTCATCACGCGTTCACCTACTCCGCATTTGGTTTTATAACCAACTGAAAATAATAATTGTTGAGGTTTTACGTCCCCAAAACACGATATCATTATGAGCGACGCCGTAGGGGAGGGCTCCGGAAATTTCGACCACCTGCGGCTTTTGAACGTGCTCCTAAATCTAAGCAGACGGGCCTCTAGCATTTCGCCTCCATCGAAATGCGCCCGCCGCGGCCAAGATTCGATCCCGCGACCGTCGGGTCAGTAGTCGAACACCATAGCCACTATACCACCACGGTGGGTGTAACCAACTAATTGATTGATTGGGTTGCTGATTGATTGATTGATTGATTGATTGATTGATTGATTGATTGATTGATTGATTGATTGATTGATTGATTGATTGATTGATTGATTGATTGATTGATTGATTGATTGATTGATTGATTGAAAAGTAGTTCAGCTGGAGTTAGAGAAAAAAATTTGAAGGCACAAGGGAACGAGGACAAGAAATGACGGGACTGGTGCCAACTAACAACTGATTTATTGGAAATCACATTGCATCCCAGGTAACTACAGGCGCATGCCTTGGAGTTAGAGAAGCAGTACTGAATAGGTATGAGTTAAGTTGTTTCATTACCTGATTAACTTTAACATGCAGTTTTGTTCCACCACAACCTTAATGAGACCGCCACCGCCGCCAGTGATTGCATACGCGAGCCGCTTGTTCGCTTGCAAATGTGTTCGCGTTCGACCGCCTAAACGCTCGCAAATGCTCTTCTGAGCATTTCCAATACAGTTGGGATCTATAGGAGAAGTTTGAAATCGTTCGTCGGGATCTCTCGTTTGATTACTTATTTATGCTTAATTTATAGCTTCTCCCTCTGTCCGTTCCCTTAGTCAGCCTGATTAACTACAATGCACGATAGAGGTCTCAATCGTGAAAAAACAAAATAATGCTTGGATATGCCAGTGTCAACAGGGATATGCTCCGATTAATTACATGCCCTTACGAAATTGCTTACACTTGCGTTATCGACGTGACCTTTATAGTATACCTCGCTAGTGCGATTATACCGAGCTTTCTTACGTACGCGATTATGAGTTCGGACATTCTGCTGTCGCAGCGGAACAGCACCTAAATTTTACCGTCGTCCTGTATAACAACGGTGCCGTTCCTAACATTCCTGCCAGCCATGTAGCTCGGTGTCACATCACTGTCGCTTCGTTTTCCTTCGTAACCTTGTTTCCGCTGGAGTTCAGATTTCTTTTTCTTTTTCTTCTTCTTCTTTGAAGCCAATCCCACTTCTAAAGTGTCTCATTATTTGTGTCCACATCCCTAGAAATGTTTGTAGAGTCGAGCTGCAAAAGCAAGCTAAGCGAAAACCGTACCACGTATGTAAAAAAAAAAAGATAAATAAAGATGAAGGAAGTGGGAAACTGTTTCTTGCCTCTTGCCTGTTCAGATGGAACAGAACTCGGCTGTTCTTCTTGCCTTTTTCTAAGCCGTGAACATCTAAGGGTTCTCGGACAACTTCGGACAGAAAGTGCCGGTTCTATCTTGCCTCCCGGGTATGTCGTTACTTTCTTTTTTTTTTTCTTTGTAACAGCAGCAGCAGCAGCAGCGGGCAGAATTCAGCCGGACACCAGTCGAACACTTACTCTAGTCATGTCCGCTGCCTTCTTTGCTGTCGTGTTCGCGCGAAAGCTTCAAAACTTGCTCCCGCTCTTACACTGACGCTCCTACCGAAAAGACGATTCACAACGCGAAAGCGAGGTATTACCACGGCGATTTGTGACCTCGCTGCTTATACGGCGATTCGAACGCGACACGGGTCAACACAAGTGGTTCCGCTTTAAAAGCGTGCAGCGTGCGCGAAAGCATCTCGGCCTCTGCCAGTGAAGTGTCGCGCGAGGATTTCTTCGTGTCGTCTACTGAAGGAAGAGTTCTTTGAACTCGATGGCTCTCTGTGACTGTAAAAAAAGAGCAGAGTTCGAGTGCCACCGGCTGTTGAATTTTCAATAGCAAACATTGCTTTAAAAAATAAACCTTTTTTTGTCCTGACAGCATGTCTCACTGTACCTGAGGTCCACACTTATGTTTTTCGTTCCTTTTTCAATTCAACTCAATACACGTTATTTCAACACCACTAAACTGTATTATTTCACCATTATTTCAACCCATTAGACATTAAGCAGTAAACATAGATAGATAGATAGATAGATAGATAGATAGATAGATAGATAGATAGATAGATAGATAGATAGATAGATAGATAGATAGATAGATAGATAGATAGATAGATAGATAGATAGATAGATAGATAGATTAGATAGATAGAAGATAGATAGATAGATAGATAGATAGATAGTAGATAGATAGATAGTAGATAGATAGATAGATAGATAGATAGATAGATAGATCGATAGAGTAGATAGATAGATAGATAGATAGAGATAGATAGATAGATAGATAGATAGATCGAAGATAGATAGAAGATAGATAGATAGATAGATAGATAGATAGATAGATAGGATAGATAGATAGATAGATAGATAGATAGATAGATAGATAGATAGATAGATAGATAGATAGATAGATAGATAGATAGATAGATAGGGTTGAGTGCCCGAAGGAACGCCGCATAATTCAGGGCTGCGGCTTAATTTTCACCACTTGCGGTTTTCAAGAGAGAGTAATATATTTAAACTTTGGTTCTAAGCCTAACTGGGGGAAAGGGGTAAAAGAGGTGGAGCTAAATATGACTCGCTTCGGAAAATTTCAAACACAAAGTCACGTAGCGAGTGAAACCTCTGTTTACATACAACTAAAATCTGAGCCTAAATACGTGAGCGTTCTTATAGTATACCGCTTCATCTGAATGTTACCTTGGCAGATCAAAAATCAAATTTATACGACGTCGTTCTAGGATACGAATGCCGTTACCGTTGACCGACCGAAATGGTTCAGACATAGGTCGTCAAAATAACGGAACTAAGAAGAAGAAGAAGAGAAGAAGAAGAAGAAGAAGAACAACAACAACAACAACAACAACAACAACAACAACAGCTTTATTGATGCATGCATTATGAGGACTAGTGCATATGAGGAACTAAATCAGACTCAATGGCAAGCTATATTCTTGTCTATGCGCTATAACTTCGAGTCAGTCTCACCAAAGATACACCTGATCGGACTCGCTCGGTCACTCGTGAGAATTCCCCTCAACCTATCACACTCGCGAAATCAAACTCGCGAAACTTCCGCTCAACGGGGCTCACTCAAACTCAGATTTACCGGTCAGTCCGAGGCCGAGTCGACTGATAATTGAATTTGACGACTTGCGCTTCGAGCCGACGCTTACGAGGTCAAGAAGTTCTGGCGTAAGAGTGTTATTTACAAGCGAAAAGAGTCGAAACTTTGTAACTTTTTCCTGCGGTAAACAAAAAAAGACAGGAAAAGAAGACAAGAAACAACATTCCTCTCTTATCACGTGGAAGCATTGCATCTGCGTTTCACATTTCTTAGAGAAAGTGAGCGACTTTACTTCGCAGAGTTGCGGAAAAACTTTTTGATTTTCTTTCCATCCATAACGTCTCGCTTGGATCAAATAAGTGGCCTCTGCGTTGATTGATTCCTTCGCTGTCGCGAACGAGCTTAGGTGTTATATCTGAACCAGACTGTCTTGGTGCGCATCCGGTACAGGATGTGTCCCCCCCCCCCCTCCCCACTCTTCTCCCCGCCATCTTTTGCCCCAAAACGGGCACCGCTTTCATTATGGTGTTACTCTTTTCCCTCACTTTCTTCAACACGATGTGCCTTCACCGGCGAAGACGGATGGAAGATATGTGACCCATCCAATGCACACGAGAACGAAGAAAAGGAACTAAGGAAAGAATGAAAGAAGGGAGAAAAGGGACACTAAAAGTAAAAGGTTTGCAAGGCCCTGTATCGCAGCAAAAAAGTCAGCCTTGTCCGGTGCAGCCACTGCAGGGGCTGACATCTGTCGCGACCCTTTCGTTCTTGGGCCTTCGCTTTCGGTTGCCATATCTTCTATCGTGCTTTTGCGATCTTTGGAAGCGAACGAAACCGTCACGCTGCAGTTCGATAAAGATTCATCCTTCGGTTCGTTCCCGCTCAGCTTCCCTATAGCGCCCTGCCCCCGCCGCCCCCTTCCGACCTCTCATCCGGTACCGTTATATCTGTGTCCACCATCCCCGAAAAAGAAAAATCTATTTAGGAGGCAGAGGCTCGATCTGGCCTTGCCGTTGTCAACATAGGCGATCACATTTCGGACATACGCCATTACGGTGCCACATTCTTTTTTGCGTCTCGCGTCTTTGATAAGGGGAGAAAAATAGTTCAGTGTCACCAACATCAGCGCTCATCTAGAAACTCATTATTCCTCTTGACGTACGCGCCTTGTTTATTGCCATTAGCGTTTCCGGCGGTTGCTCTGTCTCTCTTCTTCCTCACTTAACGGATGAAACGTCGCGTGTTTCTTCGAAAGATCTGTTTCGTCGTGAATTCTTCCGTTATACCTTCGACCACTTTACTCGCCATCCATCCTTGCTTGCTTTTCACACAGTAATGTTAATTATATGTTTCCATACATAGAGAGTGTAGCTTGTTTCTAGTGGGTTTACCATTGAAGCATAATGAAATGTTGGGATACTCGAGAAAGTGACGTGGGGATGACGTGAATGACGATGACTAAGATCGTTAATGGCATGCTCTTCGAATCGTGAAGGCAAATATCGATACGTACATGTTAGGATACTGCATCCTAATAAAAAATCTCTGAACAGGGGAGTATCTGGAGCCAACGCTCGACAAGTGGTCTTGTTGAAGTGTGTGACGTCGTTCAGCCGCAAATTGAGGGCAGACACTGTGTGTATGGCGTACAGTTAGTGTCTGGAAGTGTGGCAGTAAAAAGACTATAGGAAGGCCATAACAATAACGTGCTAACTGGAAGTCCCGCAAAATATGCGTCTTTCTGTGGCGCAGGCTCACCTGTTGTGTTGTTCTTTCGCCTTACTTCCTCTTTGATGACAATTGTGATGGGCTGTCGCAATTGTGACACTTCGAAATAGACCATGAAAAGGAAAATGTCTGTAGAGAAGCCCCCAAAAGCAGCCAATGGACCAACCAAACAAAAGAAAGCTGTGTTTACATCACGCACCCCGTTTCCTTAAAATTCCAAGATTTATCCCTTACTTCGTCGTCCCACAGTACGAGTACCAGTCGCCGCTGCTCATGCTCCCCATCCTCCCTGAATCGATCCCGCTAGAGAGGGGAAAGAGAGGGAGAAAAAAATGGCTGCGTGCCATCCATGACCTTTCCTTCATCTCCCGCTCTCGCCGGTCTTCGGTATATAGGAAGAGTAAAAACGAGGCCAAGGTCCTCATCTCGACCTCACCCCTTTCTCTCGCTCCAGACACCTCCCCTGCTTTTCTAGGCCAGTTTACCCATTCCTGTTGTTTCTCCCCATCCCTGTTGTCGTTTCTGACGCCATCTTCTCCCGCCCACCACTTCTTTTCTTCATCACCTCTTCTTCTCTTCCTAATATGGTCCCCCTCCAATTTTTCTGTTCTTGCCCTTGCTCCCAATTCTCCCCAACCCCAAGCCACCACCCTCCTTTTGCGTCCCCGTCACTTCTCCTTGGAAAAAGTCCTGACGCCTGCGCACCTCTCCCCAATTCGCGTCTCCCCTTTCCCTTGTTTTTGTTCTTACCCTAGACTCCCTCACCCATCCCTATTCCTCGGCCTCTTTTCGCATCCCCACCATTCTTCATCGGAATAAGGTCCCCAAACCCTTCCCCGTCCTTCATCCTCTCTCTTTTCCCTTTTTCCGTCTCCCCATCTCCCCCACTCCTCCGTGGCAGGAGATTAATAACCACCGCGTCGTCGGGAGCCCGGCGATGAAAATGGGGAGCAAGGAGAAACGAAAATGAAAATCTAAAAGAGGCGACGGCAGTCGACACATTGCGAATGCGACGGACCGAGCGAGCGAGCCGAGACGCTGGGGGCGCCTTTTTTCCCGGCGGCAGTTTCCTATATACCATATACATACGCTGCAACGGGCTTCCCGAAACGAGCAAGCGGTGGCGGCGGCCTAGGCAAGCAGCCTGCCTCTCTACTTTCCTGCCGCATTTAATGCAGTGGTCCGCGACGCGATGTTCGTTCTCCCTCTCACCCTCTTTATTCCCTGTCTCTCTCCCATCGCCACTTTCCCAACTCGCTCCCGTATCCCTCGCTGCTTCGAAGCTCAAAGCACGATGATGGCCGCCATTCTCATACTCTCCGCATCGAATGACAATGGGTCGAGCCACGTTAGCGTTTCCTGGCCACGGGAGACTTGGCTTTTGTCTTCTTGTACCGTCGCCCTCGTCTCCCCCTTTCCCTTTACTCTCGGGTCTTCTCTTTTGAAACGATGTCAGAGGCAATTGCTGTGGTGCGCGTGGAAAGAAGGTTCGTTAGGCGGAGAGGCTCTCTGCACTTTAGCGGAGCGTTTTAGCACGTCGGCTCCCCGGGGGCTTTTCCGCTGAAGCGGTCCGCAGGATAAGTAGCCACTGACATGAAAGCATGGACTAGGGCAAAAAAGGAGATGTAAGGAAGTGACTTTAGTTTGATTGTATCTAATTGCCCGCGACTGCCCTTTGTCTCTGCCCCCTCGAGACGCTGAACCGCGCTCAGTGCTGCAGAAACAGCGTCCCTTCCCCTCCTCCTCCTCCTCGATTCATTCTTTTTGTGCATTCATCTTTCTGGCGTCCCCAAGGGGCACGTGCGCGCTCTTTTAATGACCACGCTGACTAGATAAATCCGGAGTCCGGGATAATTAAATATCTCGCGCATTCAGCACTAGCCTCTGGGAAAGCTCGGATTCAGCACTTGTGGATAGCGCTGCGGGCAGTCGGTAGTATTTTTCTGTAGCAGATGGAATGGCAGGCGTTGTTGTGACGGAGGGACATAGTTTCGAAGGGCTTGATCTAGTTCAGCACTCACGGCACGAAGCACATTGCTGCAATATTTATGGACTTGCGGGCTCTGCGACAGATTATGAGGGTGACGTGACGTGGCATCGCGTAAGTTTGAGCTTTTAGGGAGAAGCTATCTTAGTCTACCCTGTGCCGTCGTCGTCGTTGTAGTAGCAGCAGTAGTAGTGGTGGTGGTGGTGGTGGTGGTGGGTGGTGGTGGTGGTGGTGGTGGTGGTGGTGGTGGTGGTGGTGGTGGTGGTGGTAGTAGTAGTAGTAGTAGTAGTAGTAGTAGTAGTAGTAGTAGTAGTAGTAGTAGTAGTAGTAGTAGTAGGAAGAGGAGGAGGAGGAGGAGCAGGAGTATAGTAAGTGTCACGCAGGTCACGTGACTAAAGGAGAGAGTGAATGAATAAATAAATAAAACGAAGTGATGAGGACGAAGATGATGGTGTTCATGCTCGAAATGATGATGACGACGAATTTTTGTGCCGAAAGTCATCACGCTGCTCATCATCATTAAAGCTTCGCTTTTCGACGGTATCGACGGCGTGCAACTGGCTAAACATCTTCTTCCTCTTGTTCTTCTTCTTCTTCTGTTACATATTGTACTATCTAGTACCTTATATTCTATTTACAACTTTCCGCACTTCAGGGTGGCCAGCCGATACTCACAGAGACTACGATTCCTGCTTTTTTCTTTGTTAGCCTTTCCTTTTGGAGAAATAAGTTGAATAAGATGGAAAAAAAGACGCTATTGAATCCAGCAGAGAATTAGATAGAATTAAGAAACTTAAATACTTTGCACCAGTAGGCTGAGTTGGTTCGAACCAGAACATGGTTAATTAGCGATCCGTGGAAGACCAGTTAGTACGTGCTAAAGAGGACTTAATATAACTTAAAGAAAGAGACGAAGAATTGGTGGTTAATGGAAAAAAAAAAACGGGGAACTAGGTGTCTATGTGAACCACTATCCTAATGCACGAAACACTACACAGAAAAACGAGATGGATATATCAAATAGCAATAAATTAAAACAGATAAAGAGGAAGAGAGATCATGATACATTTAAATAGTTGTTTTAGGCCTATTCGCTGAAGAAATTAACGGAAAGAGAGCTAACTATGACTTTTCAAAAGGAGCTTCGAACACCGAAGATACACAAACCACAAAGTTAACAAGGAAAGTAGCGTGTTGTAATTGGCGGCATCAGCAGCGGTTGCTCTAGCTCTTTTCATCCGTCGCTAAATCTGCGTCGCGATTTGTACGCTAAATCGCGTTCTACCGTACTTTTGTTTTCTGTATTTTTTGTTTTGTCAGCGCTGTGAGGGCTACAATCAGGTCTTTCTCAAACGAAAAACGCCATCAATCGGGGAAGCGCAATGCGACCCCGCGAAGAAAAAAAAGAAAGAGAGAAAGAAAGAACATATCGCGCTAATGTCTCTCAGACGTGCGAAGAAACCATCTCACCAGGGTTGCGGTTTTCTTTTGTCTCGGGAAATATACAAAGAAAATGATACCCTCTCAAGGGGGGTCCAGGAAGGCAAGCCAGGCGTAGCTGCGACCGTTCACAGAAAAAAAAGAGAGAGAGAGAGAGAAAGAAAAGTGCCGGAAGGAGACGAAATCAGCAGGGAAAAAGCTAACACGCAACGGATTGAAACGTAGAAAGAAGCAGCAAAAAAAAAAAAAAGAAATTGTGGAAATGACACATAGAGGAAGAAAGCTAGGAACGTTTACGAAAGGGAGAGATCCCCATATAGGCACGCAATGATGGGAGAGAGATTTAGCGCTGTATACATCAGCGTTTATATACGGTATAAGATATGATCTGAGGAGAAAGAAAGAAAGAAAGAAAGAAAGAAAGAAAGAAAGAAAGAAAGAAAGAAAGAAAGAAAGAAAGAAAGAAAGAAAGAAAGAAAGAAAGAAAGAAAGAAAGAAAGAAAGAAAGAAAGAAAGAAAGAAAGAGAAGAAGTCGAAAAACAAAAAGCATCGCAGGCAACCTAAAGCGTTGACACGTAAGCCGGCCAAGTGTCACAATATAAAATGAGCTGCCACCCAGATCATCTGGTGCAACATAAAACTCCATGAAAAAGACGAAAAAGAAAGGAACATACTGAAGTATTTGCTACGTCAACCGTCTTTTAAATGGCGTACGATAAACGTCCTGGCCCTCCTTGATTCCTCGGTTATGTTTTCTCTCTCGCTCTGCGAGTGTGTATGTTCTTTTTTTCCTTCGTCAATGCTATACTTAAGATTCCTCGGCGAAGAGTTTTTTTCTCTCTCTTTCCCTCTTTTTTTTTGTAGGATTCGCGAATGTCCGTCAAATCCTTCACCACGCTTTTTTTTTTTTACTTCGAGAAAACTCGTCCGTTCCCGTCTGCAGAACTACGTTTTGCGAGCCCCGCTACATATTCTTTCTTGGAGATTTGGAGGTTCACGTCTGACATCTCTATCTCTCTCCCTTCCATTACCTTTCTTACTTTTATTTTTTTCCTGATTCATCGTGTACTTTTTTTTTCTCTTTGCACAAGTGGTACCAGCGTCGGAAGAGGCCCCGTCGCCTCATTCCCCGTCCATCTTTTCTGGTACCCTACCATTAGCACCGCTTGCTTCCGCAGTGGCATGTAACCTATTATGATGTCCACTCTTGTATACTGGTCTCTCCGGCGTTTTGATCACGTCGTTACCACTTTCTCAAGTAGTCAATGCCTTGCGCACACGCTCATAACGATGTCTGAGCCTGCGTTATGGTTTGACGGCCGCCATACAAGCGCTGGTTGCAGTTATCCAGAATTTTAGAGCGAAAGCCCTTCCACGCTACGTCTCCCATGGTTATTCATCGCGTCGCATTGACCTTGAGTGGCAACAGCGCGCGCCTCCGCAGCGCAAGTGTGACAGCCATGACGTCACGCCGCCTGATCGCTACGAGGAGGCGTCGCCGCTACGGCCCACGCGACGAAGCGAAGGTTTAAAGCATAGGTTTTCTTAATAATACACTGGAGGGAAATCTGGCGCTAGTGTCTATGGGAGTTGCAACGCATGGCGCTTCAGCCGGCATGGGAATGATGGGTAGTACATGAATTTGCCTTAGCTTCGTTCTTTCGGCTCCGTTTGGCTTCGTGTGGCTTGCTGCCGCTTTGTCGCAAGACGAAATTCACGAACATAGCCCTTTCAGACGCCACCTATGAAGAACTGTCTGTAAATGCGTCAAATCGATATAATGTTATTTCAAGGCACTCGATATTATATTGCCATAAAAGTAACGTCGTAATACGTTAATATATGCGTGCTATAGTAATCCTTCCTAATTACTTTGTAATTAAGTATCTGTTCTTTTCTGAAGCCATTCATGATCTGTTTTTGCATAAATAGAATGAAATCGCAGGCTAGAAGTACAGTGCGAATTCGTTTTTGGTTATGTCCATGTTGAACAAAGAAAAATTATACCTTTGACGTGGGTTGCGGGAAGCGGTACGTCGAACGACTCGTCAAATATGGTTGCCTTCAAAAAAGTGATCGTATGCAACATTACACTGCAAAATGAGATTAAATGAAGACTAACTTATTATGCAGGAGGTTCAATTCATCCAAAGCTCAATGTATCGTGCTTTTTAATAATAATAATAAAAAATCTGCGGTTGGAATAATCGACCAATCCAGCCTTTAAAGATACATACACACGAAGAGAAGTTTTGACGACACACACGCTGGGACAAGCAACAGTTCAATGAAATAACAGCTACTCGAAAGAAAACCAAGACGCACATGCGCACATGATAAACGCAGAGGTGAGAGCGGTGGGCATGTGACAACCAAACCACAGCGGAAACGCCCATGCGCCTTAAAAAAGCGTGAAGATAAAAACGCAGTGCACGGCAACTTCAAATTACGTTTCTCTAAAAACGACGCCTTCTTTCGTGATAACGATAAAGAACGTACACTGACACACCGATCATGCCCGTGTTTTTGCATTTGGTACGCTTCTATTATTTCTCGTTGATATTTCGTTGCTCCCCTACCAATAATCTCGGTATCATGAAAAATGGGTGAGCAACTGCACACTCTGCAATGAGCTGGCAAGTTCGCGCCTCCTACTGAAGTGACAGATGCATCATGTTCTTTCAAGAGAGCATTGACACAGCGCCCCGTCCGCCCTATGTACACTCTACCACAAGAAAGTGGTATGCGGTACACGACATTTGTGGTGCAGGCGATGGATTTCCTGGAATGGCAAGTGGTGCAAACGCCCTTTGATTTTCGGTCTTCAATGTTTGCACGGAGGCGCGACAGCTTACTTGGCGCCGAGGACACGACTCGTATGCCATGCCTCGATGCAACTTTTTTGACATTGTGGGAAATCTTGCGGATATAAGGAAGTACTTCCACTTCCCTATGATCCTCAGTTTCCCGGGCGCGCGAGATGTCATGTTTCTTTTTTAACTTCTTCAATTATCATTCAGCTACCGCCTTTAGGACGGTGTCTGGGAAACCAGCCGCCTTTAGACGCTTAACTTGCTCATTGAAGCTTTGTTCCATTCAATGGTGACAGCTTTTCTTGAGGACACTTTTAAAGTACAGGTTCGCTATGCCACGCATGACTAGCTTTGTTGCGAGTCCCAGGGTGTGTGTCGTCAAAACTTGTCTTCTTGTGTACGTGTCTTTAAAGTCTGGGTTCGTCGATTATTTCAACCGTAGATTTTTTGTTATTTCTTTAAGTGCATCTACCTCGAATTTTCGCGCACGGACAACGCTCATTTTTCGCTCACAGCCAAAGACGCCGCCGCCGCCGACACCGGAATTTCTACGAAACGAGCTGTTTAACGCTGTCGCGTTAAAACGCTAATCCGACTTCTCCAACGGGAGCAACAGCCAGCACTGCGCAAGCGAGCGACAGAGAGGCAAGCCACGAAAAGCTAGCAAAAAATGGGAGGGAAGAAGACGCGTCGTCCTTCATCCACGACAACGCACGCGATGAACGGTGCGTGCTCCCTAATGGAGTCACTACGCGGCGTCGACCCCCGGTGCACTTCCGAGCCTCCTGCAGCGTGAACGCGTGAACAGCCTCTCCCTTTCTTCCCTCCTTTCCGGGACGACGACGACGAGATACTCTGTTCCTTTTCTTCCCGAACCTCTCGCGCGCACGCACGCGCGCTTTGTGTGCGCACCTATGTATGATGCGAAGAACGTCGCTGCCATCCCTATACGGGGAAGAAAGGGAAGATATATTTCTCTGTCGGTCTAGCGAGCGGCCTCTTCTGTATGCATGTGATTACGAGGACGACGACAGCAGGCGACGCTCGCATCGCCTCCCCCGCGTCTACGGTTCCCGTTCTTCCCTCGAACTTTACCCCCCTCTTTTCGTTTCTCTCTTACCCTTCTCCCACATCCCTAACCTTTATAACTGCTGTCCGTGCTCCCGTTTTGCGAGGCACGAGTACGCGCTTCACCGTTTGCTCGCATCCGTGCGTCGGTGTCGTTGCGTCTGTGTGAATGCTCACGTGTGTGTTCGCCGGAATCATATACCTGACATTCGTTTTCCCCTTACCACGTCTCTATACCGATTCCCTAAAGCGACTATCCCCAATACGAATGGCGATACCTTTCTTTTTCTCGTACTGCGTGGAGTCTCGCGTGAGTTCGATGTTTGCGCGCATGTAAGGCGTGTACTTGTTGATCCAACTTCTTCGTCCTTCCCCAGCATCGCTCCCGAATCCTGGCGCAATCACGCGTACCTTGTATAAGTTTGCAGGGTGGTTTTCGGAGAGCGCTTTTTGTGCGCCCGTGGGCTTAACGTTATAGAGTGCGTTAAGTGTGCTTGTTATTACATGTGTCAACGTAGTAAGGTTGACTTGCCAGGGTTTCGAGGGAGCCTTTCTTCCAGTCAGATGTGCCATCTGAAAAAAAAAAAGAAATTGTGGGTGATCATTCCCGAGTTACCGGTAAAACAATAGTAGAGAGAGAGAGAGAGAGAGAGAGAGATAGAACAGAACTCAGGAGCCCCAATCGCCCTATTGAGAAAATGAAGGAAACAAAGCTTGGCGAGTGTGTGCCAGACGTACTGCTTTTCTTTCTTTCTTTCTTTCTTTCTTTCTTTCTTTCTTTCTTTCTTTCTTTCTTTCTTTCTTTCTTTCTTTCTTTCTTTCTTTCTTTCTTTCTTTCTTTCTTTCTTTCTTTCTTTCTTTCTTTCCCATTGCGCAATGCTCCCTCCTAACTGTTTGCTTCCTCCATGCCGGGAACAGGGCTTTCATTCATGTGCTTAGCAGCGCGCAACACTTCAGTTTCTGCAGGCATCAACGACGGTCATACATTCATGTCCAGGCAACAATGAAATCTGGCAACGTTAAATTACAAGTGACCTCGATAAAAGATCATATTGCCATGTCAGCAACTGCCGATCGCCGATAAGACCACGATCGAGAGAGCATCCGTTATTGGAAAACCGCGCGTACAAATACGCATGCGACCGGGGCACATTCGAGGGCTGCATTTCTTGACACTCGCCAGCGCTGGGTTTTGTTTGTCGCGTACGACGCCGCCACCAGTTTGTTAGTCATAAAAGTCTCGCTTAAAAAAAAAAAAGAAACTGGCTTCGGCATGCCTGGATATCGCTGGCTTGCTGTCTATAGGCGTCATTCTACAGGCGTGGGCTGTCTCTGTCGCTCAAGGGCAGGCTCGTCGCGCTCTGACGTCGTGGGGGGTCGTCACTGCGGTCGACCATAAGCTCAAGAAAACCGAGATTGCCGGCGAGGCCGGAAAAAGCGCTTGCGAAGGTGACGATTGCACGGTGACACAAAATGCCAGAGGTAATGAGTGAGCCGCCCACTCACTGTCGCTTTCTTCATTTTTGTTTTAAATGCGAAGCACTTCTCAGTGAACCAAAGACACTTTGACAGTTTTCTATCTGTTCTTCAGAACTTGTCTCTCCTTTCACGCGGAAGGTGAACAAGCTAAAGAAAGAAAGAATACAGCAAACAACAAAAGTAACAAAGAGTGAAGTGAACACTCTTGCTTCTTCAGTTTAGGAGAGTTCCATAAGTAAACGTAAGGACAACATAAACTTTAAAAAAAGTTTTGTGCCTTCCTTCTTCCTGGAAAGTTTTCGCTGGGTGCACAAACTTCTTACGCACGTGTGAGCGCTGCTCGCTTCTTCCCGGAACGTGGCTCAGTGCAATCAGCGGGGCGTCGAGTTTGTTGAGCGCGTGTGCGCGTCGAAGCGCGAGTGAGCGCGTCACATGTAGTTTGAAGAATTGGTTGAGCACCTTATACACAGCGCTCTGGCTTTGATTGCGCTGTCGCAGTGCTCCTGAGTGTGAATTGTACGTTGAAAGTTAGCCGTACGAAACGTACGTTGATCTTAACGTTAACTCCACTGATAAGAAAAGCAACGTTTCCGCGTGGTCGCGCACTGTTTTTATCGGCCTTGGATGTGTTTTTCTTTTTTAATAGTTGGGGCTTGATGTAACAAAACCACAATATGATTATGAGGCCCGTCGTAGAGGAGGACGCCGGAAATTTCGACCACGTGGGGTTCTCTAACGTGCACCTAAGTCTAAGAACACGGGAGCGGGGAGGAGGTCATCGAAATTTCGGCCGCGGCGACCGGGATTCGATCGCGCGACCCTGGAGTCAGCAGCCGAGCACCTTTACCACAAGTAAACCACGGTGAGATTAATGTTGAGTACTATACCAACCTACTGCTAGAAATCAGTGGGGCTCAATTAAATGCAGTTGTATACATATCCCAAGCTTTTGATTAGCGCACGGAATTAACCACATTCAAAAGTGAAAAAAAAAAAAAACAGCGCGCACTCAGGACGAAGGAAGGTGACACGAGGACGGCCGGGCCGACTGCGCAACTGAAAGTTTTTATTGAGGAAACCAAGTATGCATATAGATACACGAAATTATGAAAAAAGATTAAGTTTCATTAGGATAAAGAAAAGAAATGCTCGTTCTCGTGTCACCTTCCTTCGTCTTATGTTCGCGCTGTTTTTTTTTTTTCAACTTTTGAGTTAGGTACCCACCAGCCCGCCTCTCGGCGCTTCTCGAATTAACCAAAGCTCTAAAAAATTAGTGCCTCCGATATAAATGATGTCCCAGCCATTTACAGAATAACTTAAGCAATAATAATCAATCAATCAAACGTTTATTTAATGTGCCCAGGAACAACCGTAAGGTATTTGTACTGGCGCACACAAAAAAAAACAAAGAAAAAACCAAAAAACAAAGGAAACATTCATAATAAAATATCAGGGATAAAAAACGTTACAAAATTGCCGTCACTCGTTTTCTTGGACAAAACTTTCATAGAATCGTTACACAACTTACACATTCTTTCTATGATTTCAGCTGGGCCATAGGACACAGCATTCTACAGCCATATGTGCAATTACAGTGTGCTTACGTAACTGCGGCTGCGACTGCGCCTTTATTCAAGGGCTAATTCAGTGCCTCTCGCGCTGTGCCTTCGATCACCGGCCTAATTAAAAGGAAACACGCCTCTCGAAAAGCTCCGTGTTCAGATGCGGTCGGTATACGTTTCAGCTGGGCCATAGGACAAGAAAATTGCGGCTGTGGATAGATGAATGCGAAAAAGTAATACGACAGAGTATATATTTTTTATTCGTTTTTCACTCAGCCAGTCCAAATTTTGCTTTCTCAGTAACAATAAAGAACGAAAACCATAATTTAATTATTCGTCATAATTAATGACACTCCCGCTTCCATAATCTGGCCTGTGGGAAAAGAAAAAAACAGTTACATGCTCAGCTGGAGGCGCTGGTATTGAAACACCCTTGATATATCAAAGTAATATGCGATGTTTTTTTTTTCTTTTTTTGAACTATAGAACTTGCTGTAGTAACGCACGCTGTCGCTTTCAGCGTAAAGTATTAATTTTTTATTTCTTACTGCAGCAAGAACTGATGATATACTTCACAAGACCACGTTATCCTATAAGTGAAAGCTCGCTTGTGCTTGTCTTTTAGGGCGTAGCATGTACTATAGTAAGTTTCGTATCTTTACAGATTATCTTTACGCCTGTTGCTTGCTGCAGTAATATACATGCAAAAAACTTCGAAAGTACAACAATATTGGAAAAATATTTATTTTCTCCTAGCAGTCTCGGCTGGCGCTCCAGCCTTCTTCGGTTGAAGGAGGCTGGACTGCCAGCGGACACTGTCTCGAGAAAATAAGTATGCTTCCTATATCGCAGTACTAGTTTCGTTATTCAATATATTTTAGTAATTCAGTAGTTTGAAGGAGAGGACGTGCAGAACGAAAGACTTTTTTTCATTCTTCCCGCGTGTTTCAGCCGGGGTGCCTAGGCAAGAAAATTTGAGCTTCATAAACGAGATAAGCCTTTGGAACGTCGTTCTCGTTTAAAACAAGTTTTCACAAAAATGCAGGCTGCAATAAGAAGACAGGCGCGGTCGAACGCGGCGTCTCGCGGGGCGTGAAGCGCAGTGGAGGGTCGGGACACGAGGAAACGACGATCGATAATTATGCGAGGTGCCTGTGTAACGATTGCGGAATTAATTCGCGCTTCGCGCGCGACACGCCATCGCAAACACGCACGCACACACAGACACGGGCTGGGCCGTCATTAATAAACCAAACAGAGGGTCGCAATTACATGACGCGCGTCACGCGTCAAAGCAATTAAGGACCGCTATCTTGCCGGAGACTCGGACGTGAAAATTATATAGCTGCTACATGGCCGCTCCCTCTGAGCATCGCCCCGTCCGGTTTCTCTTTCCCTTGTGGCGCCTGCATTATGCTCACAGACGGCGAATAAACGTAAGATAGCTGTAAGATCTTCATTGAATGAAGATAAAGAAGTCAAAGATTATAGAGCGAGTATACAGACAAAGAAAATGCGGCTAGCTCCACTTCGCGAACACTGATGGAACAGCCAAGTTGACGCCCTCCTTTGTCGTCACCCATCTTTGCGCGCCTCTCATTGGTCCAACCTTTCCACCAAGCCTCACATTAGCTAATCTTTGCGCCCCTCTCATTTATTCGCCTTTCCGCCGAGCCTCACCCCTCGCCCATCTTGACACGGCGCAGCCTATCCCTTTCCTACCGAGTCCTACTCTCGCCGCACCGCAAGGACACGTGACCAGCGATGCGCCATCAACGGACGGGGGTGGAGCCTCGACTAAGAACAGCTTCGTCGTGAGATGAAAGAGGTGAGAAGTGACTAAGATAACTACAGAGTCAAGACGAAAGAATGGATCTAGGAAAGCATAGATAGCGCACTAAAGGAATAAAGGAAGGGAAGACGCTAGCAACCAGGAAATAGAGAAAGCAATGGATGAATGAAGCAAGGAGGGAAGCAAGGAATTCATCACCAATGAATGAAGAAAGAGGAGAACAAAAGAAACAAGGGACGAATGAAGAAAGCGGAAGTAAACGAAGAGAGAAGCAACGAAGCAAGAACGGAATGAAGAAGTGAAGCAAGGAATGAAGATGGAAAATTCTGCGAATAATGTAGCGCTAATGTCGTTCTTGTGTAGGCCCTGTTGTAGTTCCAAATACCGTGAAAACCAAGGAAGTGCGTAGCACGGGCAACCCAGCGATTCCCTTGGCAATCGCGCGCTTGCCGACGCGGTGGCGCCCTCTCTTGCGCGGCGCGTGTATCAGCCGGATGCTTCAGAAGCATTTTTCGCGATTTGAGGTAAATTATTGCAATTAAATCTTGGTTATTTCTGTAGTTTATATTACTTTAGCCCTTGTTAATTTATTTTGCGCTGGTTTTGAGCATTGTTAGCCTTGTTCTATGCCTGCATTGACTGCATTGACCATTGCGTGACCATGGGACATCTGAGAGTGGATGGACGACAAGCCGGGCCCATAAATTGCCACGCACTCAAAATATAGAGAAAGAAGGAATGAACGAATGAAAAGGGAAAGAAAGTAAGTAATGTCAGGAACACAGTAAAAATGGAAGTTTATAAGCAGCGAGGGATTGAAGTAAGGAACGAATCAACGTAACCAGCAATGAAGGAGGTACATGCGCTAGGGGCCATGCAGAGAGAGAAAACAACTTTATTGACGCCACAGCGAGGTCGTCGAATTTAGCTTGCCTGTGGTTCGAATGGTGGTGGCAAGTAGCTCGCCACGACCTTTTCGGCCCAGTTAACTTCTGTCTGAATACGTTCTTCATTTGATGACAGGAGTGACTCCCACGCGTCGAGGCAGGAAGCTGGCAGTACTGCTTTTGAAGGAGGGTTTCCCTCAGCATTCCCAAAGAATGTGATTTTGGGTAGCCTTCTGGCAGCCGCAATGTCGGGAGACTGAATAAAATAGCGATGGTTTAAGATGGGTAGGAAACAAGATGAAAAGCTATAAAAGTTTACTGCAGAATGATACCCGATGCATAATAATGAGAAATAAATACAATTTTTTTTTGCGGAAACATGTTATTACATACGCATATAGATATATTATAACGAGATATTGCAGAGCAAGCGAGAAGAGGTGCTGCATGCACTCGTGCACGAAATAACGAAATTCCTCGGGCTGGAGATAAAGAGGCACGCTTAAAAGTTACATCGCTCGATAGCCACGTGCCGAGGTGATTAAATACGCTGGCCGTCTTATAATTTCGGGTCGTTTTTTAAACAACCATCCCCTCGGTTCAAAGAAGCGATACACTCGTACCGAGGCTTAATAATTATTTGGCGCTTAGCGCGTCGCTGTTATCGCGTTCAGTCACGCATAGTAGCTCCATCATTAAAGACGCGGGAGTTAAAACGACATGTAAATCAAAAAGGCGCAACTTAATATTAAGAACGCGGCACGTGTTTTAAGTATATCTAACAAAGTAATATTTCCATGTTTTAATTCCAGGCGTGTGCGAGAGAGGGCACGTAACTTAGGCGCAGGAAGCGATGGAACCGTGCACTTTCGAAAGCGTTTGCTATGACCTCGATGTACCTGTACGCGATGACGACGCTAGCGTAGCCGATTGCCCATTAATAAAGCCGTTGTTAAGTTTTATCTCAACTGCAGAGCGCAAATTCGGTACAGGACGTAGAAGAGCACACAGGACAAGCGCTAAAAATTTGCGCTCTGCAGTTTAGCATTATGAACCACTATCCCAGCAACGATTTCTCGTAAGTTTTATCTCTTCAACTTGCATCATAAGAAATATTACGCAGCGCGTAACTTTCCACTGGTCTTTCGTTTCGGTCTAGTTCGTGTGCGTTTTAAAACGTTCTGGAGCATAAAAAGTAAGATATGAAAAAAGTATAAATGAAAAGCCTGCTAATGGAAAGAAAGGTTGTACACTGGCCTGTGTATAGGGCGCTTGGCAACGCCTATAGCGCCGACAAAATCAATAGCCCCCGTGTAGCACGATAGTGTTCCCAACAGTGTCAATTTAGCTCTTAATCTCGATGCAGTGAGACATGTAGGTGAACAACAAAAAGAGAGAGACAGAGAGAAAAAAAAATAAGTCACGTAATTTCACTTTGAGGCAGTATTTGCACGCTTCTTTGGAAGAATGTGTAGAGCCTGAGCCAACCCGTACATTTATCTAGGTTATATTAATGTAAACTCTACGTCTCTGCCAAACGAGACGTTAGATTCGCAGCTGCTCATACATATTGTAAAGATTAAGTTCGTCGAACACTTATTCGGCCTGCAGTGCCGCGACAACCACGCACTCTAGTGGTGTCGAATGAAACTTGCTTATAATCACATAACGGACGCAAATGAATCATTCGATGAACTAAACAATCCAGTATGAACTTGAATGTACCTTCAATGACAGGTTTCCCGGGAAGCATTGAACACATCGGCTCCGCTCTATTATCGGTCGTCGGAAGTTTTGACGGCGTTACAGTAACTTCTCAGAACGAAAAGGAAAATTTATCTTTTCGACGCAGATATACGTGGTGCCCGGTGACACACGGCGCTAACTGGTAAGCATTCGATAGAATGCAGTCTAATACAATCCAATGCTATCCAATACAATACAATACAATACAATACAATACAATACAACAATACAATACAATACAATACAATACAACACAACACAACACAATAACTTGACGAAACGTCATGAAAAACATTTTTTGTGCATATCCGTGTGCATGACTGTACAAGTTATTTGTGTGTATATATGTGATCATCGCATATACCATAAACACCCACCACCTTTAGCTACCTAAAGGTAACATACGCAGTAACTCTAACGGTAGCATATACAGTAACTCTAACCTGGGCAGGCCGTTTTCTCTCATCCTTTTCGGCGAACGCAATCCGAGTCACAAGGCTAACATCTCCGCAGTAATCATAGAAAAATCGCTTTCCGTCTATCTGTCCTTAATACAATACAATACAATACAATACAATACAATACAATAAAGGCTGTCGGTCAATGTTTCCCTTCACAGTAGCTGGACAGGCGCACTCAAAGCCCTTACCCCTTGGATCCCTGAGACGCAAGAAAGAAAGAAAGAAAGAAAGAAAGAAAGAAAGAAAGAAAGAAAGAAAGAAAGAAAGAAAGAAAGAAAGAAAGAAAGAAAGAAAGAAAGAAAGAAAGAAAACGAAAAGGCATGCATTCGGAAAAGCAGTGTGAAGCAGTGCACAGGGGTCGGCACAGCGCAGAGCTAATTGGAGATACCCCATTTCGCACTATGCGAAAGAAATAGAGAAAGAGCGGAGTCGCACGTGCCTTCGGCCAGTGTAAGGCAATTAATGCCGAAATCGCATGTGCACAATGGAACCATCGCGG
>NC_051179.1:20420158-20426461 GCF_013339695.2 Rhipicephalus sanguineus
CACTGGAAATGGATCCGAGTTGCTGCAGCATGGGTCCGGGAGCATGTGCGGGAATGCTATAACGACGGACTTGTTTGACGTCATCGAGGTTGTGGCAAGACGAGAGCGTTGAGAGTGAGGACTTGGAATCGGCGAGGTAAAGAAAGAAAGAAAGAGAAAGAAATAAAGAAAAAAGAAAGAAAGAAAGAAAGAAAGAAAGAAAGAAAGAAGAAAGAAAGAAAGAAGGGAGAAAGAAAAATAAAGAAAGAAAGAAAGAAAGAAAAGAAAGAAAGAAAAGAAGACAAAGCCAATTTAGCACCTTGTATCTTGAAATTAACGGAAAACGTACAGCCAACTACCCTTGCCTTTTAGTCAGCTCGAAGTACAGCAAAAAGAAGTTAACAATCAGAAGGCCGGACTGCTGGTGTAATTCTCTTAACGGTGGTGCGCAAAAAAAACATGGTTCTAAGAAGTTACAAGCCATGTTGAGTGTCGGGCAGCGCCAAAGGCACATGCTCAACAAGTCAGCTTCCCAAATGACATTCAACAGGTCACATGTTCAACAGGTGAACTTCCCGCTGCTGCTGCAAATATGGAGACGACGATGACCTGCAAAACGGCGGCAATTCTTTGCGATTGGCGAGCCGTCGGGAACCGTGAAAAGAGAACGCGAGGCTTCTAAGCGTCTTATTAGGCGTTATCGGTTTGCCACTTGCAACCATAAGAATTAATGGTAACGTTTACGGGCTGCAATTCCTTTACGGAGTTAGCTATTTCTTTTAAGTTTAAGTATTTCTTAAACGTCCCGTGTCAAGAAACACTGTGTCAAAAAAAAGGCGATGAACAACACAGATGCTCATGTATTCGGCGTGCCTTATTTTTCCCTCTCGTTTAATTGCGCGCAAAATTGGTTAGAGTGATAAACGCATGGTTAGTTTGGAGAGTTCGAGCACAAGTTTTTAACAAGAGCTATATCTCTGGCACCGTAGGAAAACACTCCTGTATTATATGCAAGCTACAATAATGTTTTTCGATACTGTAAGTAAAAACTACGAAAGTACGATATAACTAGACATAGATCGACTTTATTCTGTGAGCGGCTTCTTCGTCCACTGTAAGGGGAATTCGTATCTACAGTGCTCATCGCGACACGCCAAGAAAGCCAGTTTTCCATCGCCGCCACGCCGACGCTAAACAAACTTCACCCAGGTGCGACATTGCAACAACGCGGCATTTTTTTTTTATCTGTGTATACCGCGTGTCGGTGCAGCTGCAATTTCGTTTCGGAAACCGGCTTGCTATTTTTTTTCCCCCCGATCACCACGCAGCGAACAAAAAAGAGAGCGAAAGATAATTCGTTTTTGCAGCGTAACATATCTGATCCGTTGCGGTATTTCGCAACGTGTAAGAAGAAAGCGCAGGCCCGACCTGACTCAAGAATGACAAAGGATAACTATAAAAGACACTACAGTTGATTACAACCTAATAGTAAATACGAGCTACGCCCCCAGAACTCTGCGGCGCGCGTGCAATTCATCTGTGCAAAAGAGTCGTGCTAGGTGGTTTCTGTTCTAATCACAAGTACTTTCGCCGCTTATAAGTAACACCACGCAATTTTGCGAATTAAATTCGTCATTCCTCGTTAGAATCTTACGTTCTTTCTGAGCAGCTAAGTCGAAATTTTTGCTGAAGTTTGCCAGGAGTTTCAACACTTTTTCGATCGAAAACTGGCGACACGAACATGCGTTTGTATGGTAAAGTCACCGTTATCGACTACGCGAGAGGTGACGTAAATATATATAGTCAATCGGTTACATCTTTATTTTTCGAAGGTGTTTTTAACTAAATTTTTTTCTTGTTCTGTAGTTACTTGGCAGCGTATATACAGTCGAAACCCGCGATAACGAATCCCGAGGGACGAATTCTCACCGCAACGAAATATTTTTGGAGCACCGGCGAACGCCCATAGGAGTCAATGCATTTCGTAACTCGCGACTACGAAGATATTCATACCGCAGTCCCTCATTACGAAATTTTGAAACACGAGTCGCAAATTCTACTGTCGCAACACTAACTACATTCGAAAACTGCTGAAATGCATTCACACTACACTTCAATTGTACAAAACTATCGCTACAGCGCACTTGAGAAGCAGCCGCCATCATTGCTTACAAAAGAACTAAATCTGGCGACAATGATCATGATGATGGCTTGCCGAAACACCTGCTCGTTATCGCGGACTACGTAGCCAAATCCCCATTCCTCATGGAGTTTCGTTCGTTGGCTTGGCTCTGTGCTTGGCTTTGTCGGCTTTGCGAGCACATGGTCGCGTGTGAGGAGCCATTTGTGGAGCGTTTGCTTGGTCGTTTGGTGCAACGTGAACTGTGTGTTGCGATTGCTTGGTCCGATTTCGCTGCCTGCGAAGATGCCGCCTCCAACGAAATAGCGGAAGTTCATCACGCTGGAAGATAAGGCTGCAATAATCAGTGAGGCAGAAAAGGGCAGCAAAAAAAAAAAATGCATATCGCCGAAGAATTCGGCGTTGCGTGCCGCTCGCTGTCCACGATTCTACGCTGATCCGCGCTGATCCAGCGGAACCGGGAAAAGGTTCGCCTGTAGGCGCACTTGATGACGGTACTGGTGACAGCGCAGTGCCACTGTCACTGACCAGTGCATGGGGCGAACTTTGTGCCGTGGCAAACGAGATTCCCGATCTAGAGGCATGAAATTGCTGCATGGTAAGGCCCGCCAAAGCAAACCTACTGAGTTTTGGGAATAAAATGTTTTTTTTTTTTGTAAATTCCATGTCTTTTCTGCCGCATTCTCGCGCCAACGAAATTCCCGCAAGAGCGAAATTTTGTGCTTTCCCCGCCGATTTCGTTTATTGCGGGTTTCAACTGTAGTGTATTATTGCAGTCTACATAAGATTGCGTCTAGGGTTAGTTAACTCACGCAATTAATAAGTATTAAGTATATGGCGCCTCTAGCGCTGCGTACACGCTCAATAAACTTTCCTTTGCGGATTGGGAATTTATCAGAGTTGGCAGACGCTATCGAGCTAACAAGCAAGTAATCATTGCAAAAGGACCCCCCCCCCCCCCAAAGAAAAGAAAAGAAAACGGCGTGATTTTCGCGAATAAGTCCAAAAGAAGCAGAAAATTATTGAATTTTTCCCACTCTTGAAGATTTTTAATTATAATAAAAAAGATGTAACTCAAATACGAAGGGAGTTGAAAAAAATCATTTAGTGTATTTGTACAGCGAAAATATGCGCAACTATGAAGGGAAGTACATATTTACTTTTAAAATGGTCTACAGGGTAGTCTCCATTCGGTTGAATGTATTACGTTTGCCAGTGCATGATTAACGTTACTCGTTGATTCCCCCAATGTATGTTCGATTTCAACACTCGACTACACAAAGTCATCGACAAACGCGCTATTGGTGAACGTGATAATAACTAAACTATATTTGCTAGGAAAATGCAATAATCCCCCCCCCTTAAAGAAAATGCGACAAGCGACCGGAAATTCTACAGCGACTCGGCGAAAAAAGACGCCAAAATCCGCTTATTATAAGCGGAACTGGCAACTCTGGCATTCATTCTAATTAACGCTCTGTGGGCAGTGATGGCTGTGGGCGGAGCAAGAGAGAGTGGCCGGAGCTTACATTTATTCCTAAATTGTAACCCACCACGGGGTATGTGTATGAGACATGAATAAAAGTCCGGAGGGATGGGGCACGTGTGCGCTCGTTTTCAAGCGAATGACCTCGACGTCAGGATAATGTAAAGGGTGAAGGATTGCGTCCTCACTCCCACGTTTTTCTGCAATTCTTCGTACTAGAGAACCCGAAACCCGTCTTATTTAACCGCCGAGCTAACGGGAAACATTCGCCACGTGTCAGACCTTTCGCTAGAGGCCTCGGGTCATCCGCTTACGCGCGGGATTTTTTTAATCCGGCCCAGACACACCAGAGGCTAATTGAGCTGTTTCAGCCGCAAGGTAAAAATGTAATTAACCAAATTGAACGAGAACGGTGTGGTGCGATGGGATTTTTTGTCTTCTTTCTTTGCTCCGTTTTTAATGCGGACGAAATATAAAGAACTACACGATGAGCAACAAGGTGGGAAAGCGTCGGCTAGGTGGTTGTTCCTTTTCAAGCTGGAAACAGCGAAGCCGCAGAAGAGGCACGAAAAATAAATAAATAAATAAATGAGAGGAAGAACACATACACGGATCGCTTCGTGCGTCAATCTTCCTTCTCCTCCTCCCCCCCCCACCCCCCCACCCCCCTCTCTCTCTCTCTCGCTCTATTCTGTGTCATCGTATTTCGCTCTGTTTCCAGTTTGACTATGCCATGTGACGCTTTTCTTCATTTTGTTGTTACTTCCTTTTCGCTGCGCTAAACGGAGAAACGCAGGAGCGGTGGTGCTGCTTATGCTCGAACACATCCGCAGTAATCCCGTGTTTAACGAAACTGAACTTTGCTCCTCGTTCTCCAGTTTTCGATGCATGCCGAAAAAAGAACTAGCTTGTGTTCCAGAATTACGACCCTTAGAACACTACTGAAAGGTCACATGTCAACGAGAAAGCTGTGCAGTTTAAGCTTAGGAAAGAGCCAATGAGCGCAGAGTTGAGAAAGAGCAGCAGCAGCAGCAGCAGCAGGAAGAGGAGGAGGAGGAGGAGCTTGAAGTAAATGAAAAACAAGAGACACATTGTTCCCAACTTTCGTGTTTTAATCTATGCAGTCTGCGTCGGCATGCCTACGCATCAGTTCCGTCCTTTTACCCACACTTGGTTAACTGGAAGTTCAGTTATACATCAAGTTAGCGATGGGCGAACCTGAACAAAACTGTTCGATAGAGTTTAAAGTTCTTCTTGTAAAGGAGCCTAACCACGCTAGTTCGCTACACGTCTTAGGTCTGTGTAATATATTCGCTGATCCTTTTAGTATTCAGTCGCGTGTCTTCAATAGATGCATGAACGAACACAAAACTCTCTACACGTATATTATAGGGGCTTCTTTGCATATGACCACGGTCGGTCGATCCAGGAAGTTTAACATCACTATGACAAACGACTTCATTGTAATGCGTGACATCTGACGCGCCTGCGCCGTCACGTTTGCGTTCGGATAGGTGCGAAGCTTTCAACGACAAACTCCTACGCATGTAATAGAACGAAGACTGGACACCCGTGATTACCAACACAACAGCTATTCTTCCATTAAACTACCAGGCAACACGGCAGTTGGCTAACACGTGGAGATGTTGCAAGTCACGCAGTGTATGTACGCCCGCTGCATACGTTATCCACGTGTCGAAGGAAGCTTATTGTTAAACAAATTTATATTTTCGCCTCGTACACGATTCAGTTGCTTCCCTTTACCATAGCTCCCTCGTGCGAGTGACAAAATTCTTCCTTTTTTGTTGAATTGTGCCTCGCTGTATTGCTGTACGCAATACCGTTTTTTTTTCTTTCTTTCAGTCGGCCTAGCTATAGCAGTGTACGCATGGCTGCTCGCGGTTGGAATCGCGTTCGGCGTCGCCTTTGTAGCTCGGTCGCGGTGACGCAAAAGAGCGCCGCGCAGAAATCTGGAAACGACGCCTTCGGATACACAACGCGCACGTGTGAGCACAATCATTCGATTCGACGCGACAGAAAGTACAAATAAAGAAAGAAATACCGCAGAAAAGAAAGAATGAAGGAACTAAGAAAAGGAAGGAACTAAGAGAAGCAGAGAGGAAGCTGTAATGGAGGGAGAAAGGACAAGCATATTCACATGCAAACATATTGGGAGAATAAACATATTCATCTTGCGAAAGAAGCTTTGTATAGGCGTCTTTATTCCAGGATGCCGTGAGCTCGGACCACGTTCTTGGCCACCGCGACCGGCCTCAGCTTGATATAGAGAAAAAAAAAAAAGAGAGAGAAGAGGGCATCGTATGAAGCAAAAAGTCGTCGTAATCATCTCACATTTGTGCTGCAGTGAGAACTTACGTTTCGGGTGAAGAAAGAAATAAAAATGTCGGGTGAAGAAAGAAAAGAATGAAAACTCTGCGATGAACGAAGAAAATGAATGAAGCGAATAAATACAGTAGGCACAAAGATTAAGAGAACGAGAGAGAAAAGTCTTAGCAACGCTGTGTGTAATAACTGTTCCACTGAAACTGCGACATATTAACGGCTTGGTAAGGGGTAAAAAGGCATGAATAAAAAGATTCGGCAGATCCCACGGCGCTGTGGGAAACGGTTTCATGCAAAGCAATCGGCGAGTACTTCTACGCTGTATTTGTGGCTTTGAGTCAAGCGTTACGAGGTG